>NC_063065.1:28030739-28330739 GCF_018812025.1 Megalobrama amblycephala | reverse complement strand
TTATTTCTTTGAGGAACAAACTGTTGTGTTTATGAATGTGATAATATTCAGTATATTCCACATTTCAGCCTGCATATTTCAACTGGATTATTCTGTTACACAACAGAAAAAACAATTAGACAATCAAAACTTCATCTTTAACGTACATATTTATAATGCTCAAAGTAGATCTAAAATATACTTTCATATATCATAAAAACATCTGCATATCAGTAATTAAATCCCAAAGGGATATACGTGACAACAAACATTGAAACTAACAGAAAAGTTGCCTTCATTAGTAGAATCTTTATGGTAATGAAAAACCTGAAATGGATTATGGGAACTGTAGTTTCCACTGAGCCCATCATGCCTCCTCTGCGGTGTATATACGGTACATCAACGTGACAATTACCGCGGCGACAGCAGGTATCAACCAGTTTGACCACCAGCTGGAACAAGAGACGAAATGGAAGGATTGGAACAAAGCACTCTGTAATTAGCTTGAATTATTAATCGGATGCTTGCTGTTTCTGAACTACAATGGAAATAAGAGTGAAAATAAGAGACAGTAGATGAGGGAAAAGAACATGATCCCTCATACAAGAAAAAAAAGACGTAGTGTGCGAACAACGTATCTGGTTTTCTTAAAAACATCTAAACCCTCAGTAGGCATAAATGTAAACATACCTTGTTGTTTCTTGTACGGTTGTTACGAGTGACTCCTGTTCAACAGAAAACCACATGCATGTTTAGATGGTTCCAGCCAATGTGAGACAAAAACAGTGAAAGGCAGTGCAGTATTTGTTTGTTAAAACAACATGGAGAAGAATAAAAAAATGATTTGAAGAATGCTTTACGTACTGGTGGTTTGGCAAGCTTGTCCCTGTCTTCCTGAGAGGAAGGGAGAGGAGGAGAGGCATGATTAAAAAAATAGCAGTTTTTTTTTGTCTTCACACATTCACATTTTATTAACAAAGCAAAATTAATTACCATGTCTTAAAGCATACACTGACCGAAACACATGAATAAACTTTATGGTGGTTTTCAAATTCACAGATGGGCAAATAAATATATAATATGCTCTTAAGGTTTTGGTAAGATGTTTTAATGTTTTTAATGTGTTTATTGTTTTTTTAATGTTGTTTCTGCTCACTAAGGCTGCATTAATTTGATCAAAAATACAGTAAAACAGTAATACTGTGAAATACTAAAATTTAAATTAACTGTTTTCTATGTGAAAATATTGTAATAAGTAATTTATTCCTGTGATCAAAGCTGAAAACATTTCTGATTATCAATGGTGGAAACAGTTGTGCTGCTTCATATTTTTGTGGAGACTGTGATACATTTCAGGATTCTTTGATGAAAGTTAGAAAGCATTGATTTGAAATAGAAATCTTTTGAAACATTATAAAGGTTTTTACTGTGTGTCTTTGCTGAATTAAGAGTATTAATTTATTTCAAAGAAAATCTAATATACTGTTTATGTTCTATAGGTATGCATTTCAAACTTTATTATTAATATCATGTTTAATTCATACTGGAAAACGATTTGTTATGTATCAAAATACCTCACTGCACTTCTATACATATCTTTGAATTTCATTATTTTTAAATTCTACTTCTTTAAAACTGAATCACTGTTCTGAATGCAGTTTGCTATCTCACATCCAAATGAGGAATTGAATTGCATTCTAAATTCTTTTGTGCAGGGTGCACAACCCTGCTCCATTCCTGTCATAGAAACTGTCAGACAGTATCTGTGCTGAATCCAGCACCACTACAGATCATCCAAGAGGAATAAAAATGGACTCCAGGTTATTGATAGTATCTCAAGCACCTGGAGATCTACAAAAACTTCTTGGATTCAACTATGAATCAACAGACTTTTCATGGAACATTCCCAGATATCTCAGGGGGATTGGGAAGTTTGTGATTTTGGTAATTATATATACATATACATATATACACACACACACTATATATATATATATATATATGTGTGTGTGTGTGTGTGTGTGTGTATATATATGTATATATAATTACCAAAATCACAAACTTCTCAATAGTTTCAGTGAAGGGATGACATCACTGAAACTATAAATCATTAATGACTATTCGTGCCTTTTTGTGTGCCAGTGCTAAGCAAGGTACTTTGCAAGGTACAATTTAAGGTACAATTTAAAAATTTTACAGCCACCAAGAGCTTTATGGAAACTTGTTTCTGCCACATAATAAAAAACTCAAAATTGCTAGTTTGTCTCACAATTCTGACTTTTTTCTCAAAATTGCGAGTTTGTCTCATAAATCTTACTTTTTGTCTCAGAATTGCCAGTTTATGTCCCAGAATTTTGACTTTTTTTCTCAGAATTGTGAGATATAATCTTATAACTGCAAATTATAAAGTCCAAATGGCAAGTCAAGATATAAACTTGCAATTCTGACTTTTTGTCTCAGAATTGAAGTTTATGTCCTGGAATTCTGACTTTTTTCTCAGATTTACAAGATATAAACTTTATAGACTTTTTTCTCAGAATTTATATTTATATAATTCTTAGAAAAATATATATTCTGAAGGGGAAACAGATGGTATTATGATATAAAAAGTCACAGTTACCATTTTATTTTATTTATTTATTTTTATTTATTTTTTTATTCCGTGGCAGACACAAGCAGGTATTAAAGCAAGGCTGTGAGAGATAAACTTACCGTGTTTTCAATGGCATCAGCTGTAAAAAGTTGTATAAAGCTCCTAGATCATATAATTTTCCACAGAATTTTATGTCTACTGAATTTTCTTGGAAAGATTTGTTTTCAGTGTTTCATCAGCAAAACAATCCAAAAACACATTAAATAACAGGAAATGTATGTCTATCCCTCACAACCTCGCTTTCATTGCCGTTAAAAAAAAGATGGCACTGTTGTGAATAAGGTCTTTTGTCTAGTCTTCAGTTTTTGTTGTTTTACTTTCAATATTGTGAACAAATGTTTTAATGATTTTTTTCCCCCCTGGAAATAGAGCATATTCACAAAAGCAGAAATGTCCGAAAGCAGACAAGGTCTTCATCACACTAACACTCAACAATAACACTGATTTCTAGTGGACTTACTGGATGCAGTTCTCCTATGAGCATAGAACTGGCCATCTCGCGTGCATCTGTCGAGTGGCCGACATCTTCAAAACTCTCAGTGGCGTCTCCACCCGCCTGCTCCCGCAGCACCTCCTCTCCTCCGGGGTGCTGTGAACATCAGCAAATACATCAGATCATCCTCCTGATCAAACTCGAAAGCAAAGCCAGCGATGATGACCTATAAATCCCTTTTGACCTTGACCTTTGAAAATTGATCCCTAGGATATTATCAGCTGATGTAAGTGTAATCAGCCTGCTGAGTCATGCACAATATACTTAAAATACCTTATGTGCACTTTTAGATCTAGCATGAGTAAAATGACCAGAATTGGAAGGTTTCTAGATCTAGATAATGTGGAATAAGGTGAAATGTTAGTGGTTATCTGATCAATTACTCAAAGGTAGCAACTACAGCTTTTATTTACATAATTCTGACCACCAAAAGCAAATTTAATTAAAAATAACTGTGCATCTGATTGCTTAATGAGATATATTAGTTACTGCACTATTGCCAATTTCACATCAAACGCATTGGTTGGCAACTGTTACACTTAAATCTGTCAGGTCCAACTTTGAGAGCACTTGGCAAAGGTCACTCCATTAAATACTCGCTTTAAGCAGTGTAAACTGTGGTACTGGACGTTTTGAGCTGTCTTTTTCAATGCATTCATTTATTGTATAAAGCTCCTTATAATGCACATACATTTTATTTCTATTATGCATTACGATTGCAATTTAAAGGTGCTATGTAAACATATGTTTACACAATGCAATACGTAATGCATGCATTTCAAAATTCCAAAACAACAATATCATAATGCGAATGTTAGCGATGTGTTTTGGCACCATTTGAGGCTCTATTTTAAAAACTCACCTCCTCGAGAAACTTAGTGACGTCGTACACTTTATTATGAATAATAATCCATGTGCTTTTAAAAGAGTTTCGTTCCTCGACCTCTGACAAACGATAATATTTAACACACTTTCCGTCTGTTCCGTTGTTTTCCATTGGTTTGTATAAATGTGTGTTATTTGTTCTGAAGGTTACAGAAACTCTCCTGTGAAACGACCACTTCACGTACTTTAAAACTGGACCTACCAACAATTGTATTTCCCAACTCGCAAGGGAACGCCTATTCCGCTTAAGACGGAATCTGATTGGATGGCATCATGCGTGGGTTGCCCAGTGTGTCTGTTTTGATTGGACCAAGGGCTGTCAATCAACTCACTGGGTCATAGGTTTCGGCGAAGCCAGCGAAGTAACTCAGCAGAAGTTCACGAAAGTTCACGAGAGCTCAGTTCTCACGCAATACGGAAACGTTGCAGTTTATCGCCATCACGTTAATCTAGTGATATCCGTTAGTCACGATAATTTAAGTGGGTTGCCCTTAGCCGCCTGTTGTTGATGTTGTTTAAGTGTTTCTGTCAGATAACAGACAGTGTGTTCACTTGAAACACTGGCACGCGAGCCTTCAGTTTCCTTGCTCTTGCCGCCAAAAGCTCGTGCCCTTTTACCTCAACATTTGTATAACCTCAAACTGAGGTAAAAACTAACGTTACCCCTTTCTTTCTTTTCATATGTTAGAAATTAACTGAGCTACATTAAGTTTATTGGCGTTGTGTCTCATCTGAGGTAATTACAGAATCGGCGAGTAATTTCTCATCTTTTTAGCAAAATAGTATCTAATTAACTAATAAAACTGTAACGTTAGCTCATTTTGGTTACAGACCAGTGACTTTGTTAATTTGGCCAAATTAACCTTCATGATTTCCCTTTCAGAATGAGTGGAAGTGGGGCACAATCTTTGTTTTTCCTCAGTCTTCCGGACCTGAGGAATTTGTGTTGTGTAAATATGTTCTTCCCGAAAAGTTACGATGAAGGGGAGCTGAGAAACAAACAAGTGAAAACCTGCAGGTGAAAAGACGAGTATTATGTTTTAAAATATGAGTTACTTGTAGAATGTTTTTTTCATACAAATATGATAGATTATCTTTAATTTGTGTTTTAATGCACATGAAGTGTGATTTAATATTGTTAGACCCTATATTTTTAGGCTTGAATTTATGTAGCCTACTTAAAGTCACCATGAAATCAAACTTGACAATTTTATGTATGGAGCCCCTAAGGGGACATGGTGATGGGAGGAAAAATAATAAGTAAAGTAAGGTTAGTATTCTCAAAATGCAAATGTTTTGCATTCCCCTGAGAAACTTTGCATTCACTTGCAAAACATTTGAGTTCCCTCAAAGTTCGATCACAAAACTTTTTTGTTCTTTGTGAGTGAACTCAAAGTTTCTTGTGGGAATGCAAACATTTTGCAAGCGAGCGCAAAGTTTGCAAGAGAATGCAAAAGCATTGCAAATAATTTTTCCTCCCATGTCATATATTTTTTTTTCTTCACCTAGTGGCTCCATAGTATTGGATTTTAAAGACACGTTCTGTCTATTTAACAACTAGGCAAACAGACCCTATGGTTGTTTTCTGGGATGATGGAAGTGTTTTATATTTCATTATTATATACCTTGGAAGTGTCAAATTCACTAGAACTGTATCAGTTCACCTGTATTACACACTTCCTCTCACTGACTTGGCAAATTATAGGGCTGGGTAAAAAATATTATTTCTCGATTTTAATCGATTCGCATTTTACGAACCGATATCGATTCTTAAATCCAAGAATCAATTAGTCTGTTTTCAGTTGATGAATGAGCAGAATATGTAGCGCCTTCCATCCAATAATTTGCAATAATCTTTGTGCTTCGTTTCTTTTGATATGAAGCAAAGTCTCAGATTTCAAATGACGTCCATCTTATTATGAGATTCAAAACATAAATACCGTTTTGGCGCTGTTTAATGTGGCGTGACAGATCGCTTTAGCGCCTCAGTTAAAGAGATGAGGCAGCGCATGTGAACATCCTCTCCTCTGCTTTAATACCAGTTACAGCGTGAAATAAACATGAATGAACATTTGAAGGTATGTTACAATATACAGTACAACTTACTGAAATCCATATCATGTCTCATGTAATCGCTCAGTCAGTGTTTCAACCTCGGAAACACATCAATAAAAGAGCTTGTAAACAATGTCACGTGACGTCACATTTACTTCAGAAAAATATATACAGTGACCATAAACTCATTAGTCAGCTAGAAAAGTGAACTCTAGAAAGCAACATTCTGATAAATATTGCTATGCACCGTTACATATTCATTATAATTTTTAATGCTCTTCAATATTTAATGCATGTTTGAATAAATCAGTTATGACAGCCGTGATTTAAATGTTTATTTAAAAAAAATGAATTGAAGTAGAAATATGATTATGTAATTCTAAACTTTATAATAAAAACATCACTGAGTGTAATTTAAGTGTTTGTATATAAATAAGTTAATTTAACCTTCAATATATTATAGTAGTACCAGCTGACTTACATGTGTAGTTTACAGCATTAGTTGAGAGATTTTTTTTCTCTAGAAAATTTGCCATGTACTGTAACTGAAATACTACATCCAAAATAATCGATCGAATTGAATCGAAAGCATGTGAATAGTAATCAAATTGTGAAAATTGTGTCAATACCCAGTCCTAACTAATTATTATTATTACTATTATCATCATAATTTTTTCTGTCTTTCAGGGAGCTTGTTCTCTTGCATTCAGACATTGTTGCCTCACCTCTGTTGGGCCATTTTGGGGGCATCACTGTTATAATGACTGTAAGTATGATGTATTGTTTGATATCAATTATAATTTTAAAAATGGCTTTATACTGAATAAAAAAAGAACATTTACTGTATACATACATGCATATAGTTGTAGTATCTTAATTCTTGAAAATTTTGCCAATCAATTACAACTTTTATTCTAAGCAGTTATTTGTGAGAAGATTGATAGAGTGTTTACTTTCAAGCAGTGATTTAAGTATTTATTTAGTTTGATTGAAATGTATCGTATGGATTGGCTTGAAAAACCAAGCAAATAATTATGTAGGATAAGAGTTATTTTTCCTATTCGTAGTTTTCAGTCACGTGATTGCCGCAGAGACCCGGCGGGCAAAACATCCATAAAAGTGCAGCATAGGCCTGTCAGTTTTACATCTGTTTCTAGCCACAAATATCACCTCTCAAAAGAAGAAAAACAAAAATATGTGAACAAAATGCAAGTTTGGGCAATTGTGATCCATATGCAGCACCTGCTGCAATATTTCAATCACTAAAAACAGCATGATGTTCTAAAATGTTAAAAGACCAAATTCAATATACACCTTAATGATGCATACTATATACAGGCAAGCAGGTGAGCCCAGAATATGAATGCAGTGTGCTAAGTGGTTCTATGAAAAAACGCTTGACAAGAAACTGTGCATTGTGCGTTTATACTCTGGGTTTGCCTTCTCACCTGTACATAATATGCATCATTAATGTGTATATTGAATTTGGTCTTTTAATATCACTTAACATTAGTACTTAATACAGCTACAAACCTGTTAATAATGACAGGCGGACAATGGAGGAAAGTCTTGTTTTGAATGAATTAATAATTTTTAACACAAAAAAAAAGCCACAAGCCGTCACCGGAAAGACCGAACCATCTGGAGTTTTTTTTTTTTTTTTCAAAGTCATGTTATATTTAGTATAATGGGTTTATGTGACATTTACTACAAATTAATTGAAATTGAAATTAAAAGTTGTTAAAGTTTGAACATGCTCTGTAATTGGTGTTGACAAATGATAAACACAAACAGAAATCTGATAATTTGCAGTTTAGTCCTGTTAGGATCAAAAGAAAAATAAGTAGTATTGCCCTAATAAGAACCTGATTGGTGTATTTGAGTTGGTTTATCAATTATGCGTACTGTATGTATATATATATTTTTTTTTTTTGGCATAATTGAATCTATCACACATATTCCACATGATGATTGCATGCAGAAATAAGGCTGAAGAAATATTTAATGTTTAGTACACTTAGCATAACCATAATTTGATGTGTCTACTAGATGAATTAACCAATGCTCTTGCTCACAAAATGCAACTTTGTTTTCAATAAAAAAAAAAAGTGTAACGTAATTATATAATGATTTTAATTAATGCCATAACACGAATAGCTCCTATGTCAGGCAAAACGTTTATGATTTATATTGCTTTTCCTGTCAGTACATGTTATTATTATTCTTTTTTTCTCAGTGTTCGTGATATGTGCATCACCTTGCGTGCATGTGCACCTGTCAGTGAAGTTTTTGGTGTTGCATATGCGTGCCTTCTCATCTGTGGGTGCGTGTGTGTGTGTGTGCGTGTCATCACAGCTCGTGCTAAGGCATGTCCCGTGCGAAGCCAAATATTTGAGGCACATTCCTCACACTCTGTCATCTCCTTTCCTGTTCTGAACTAAGGCCAATTAAATCATAACTTCACACAGTGTGTCAAAAGCAGCTAACAAGAAGCCGTGCTACCCCTTCAGTAGTGCTTTGATTTGAATCTGATGCACATTTTACAAAAGTTGTGAATGTGTTGTCACACTTCAATGGGTGTACTGGTGAATAATTGACTATGTTGTGCTTATGTAACTTCCATGGCTTTTGTACTTGTGTAGCCAAAAGGGGAAAGACGACATGCCTTTGTAGCAATGCAACTCCACTGAATGAAGTTCTGAATGGATTTTTTTGTGCTTTTTTTTTAAGGATTAGTTCACTTCAGAATTTAAATTTCCTGATAATTTACTCACCCCCATGTCGTCCAAGATGTATGTCTTTCTTTCTTCAGTTGAAAAGAAATTAAGGTTTTTGATGAAAACATTCCAGGATTATTCTCCATATAGTGGACTTCACTGAGGTTCAATGGGTTGAAGGTCCAAAATGCAGTTTCAGTGCATCTTCAAAGGCTTTAAACGATACCAGACGAGGAATAAGTGTCTTATCTAGCAAAACGATTGGTCATTTTCTAAAAATAATAAATGTATATACTTTTTAACCACAAATGCTTGTCTTGCACTGCTCTGCGGTGCGCTACGCATTAAGTAATCACATAAGAAAGGTTGACGTAGGCGAAAGTACCGCAGTATGGTGAAAAACTCTCATATTCTCCTCCAACTTCAAAATCATCCGACATCGTTGTTTTGCTTTTTTTTGTAAAGGCTGTTTGACTTAGTCTTTGCACGATTCCTCTGTAAATACTCGCTCTGTACTTCCACCTACGTCATGCGTGAACTTTCCAACGTGATTACGTAATGCGTGGCACATCGCAGAGGAGTGCAGGATGAGCATTTGTAGTTAAAACGTATATAAATTTTATTTTTTTTTTAGAAAATGACTGATTGTTTCGCTAGATAAGACCCTTAGGTTCTCGTCTGGGATTGTGTAGAGCCCTTTGAAGCTGCACTGAGACTGCAATTTGGACCTTCAACCAGTTGTACCCCATTTAAGTCCATGATATGAGAAAAATCCTGGAATGTTTTCCTCAAAAAACTTAATTTCTTTTCGACAGAAGACATAAACATCTTGGATGGCAATGGGGGTGAGTTAACTATCAGGAAATTTTAATTTGCAAGTGAACTAATCCTTTAAGTCCATCATCTCTAGCTTTTGGTCCTTGGTCCTGATGTAGCATGAACATGGTATTGTATTGGTTTTTTTTTTGTTTTTTTTAACTGTCCATTCTGATTGTTTCCTGCACTTTGTCTTAGATTACATTTCACAAGAGAGGTATCATCCAGGCCTTTGCACAGAAACATGGTCTACAGGTTAGTTTAAGGAGATTTTTCTAAGAATATTTGTGTCTGTGTCTTGTTTGTCCTGACAAATCTTTCAAATGTTCATGTTGCTTCATGAGTTCAGTCTGACCTTAAACCCAGTCTGACACTATTTGTCTGGCCTGTACAGTGTCTCCACTGCATCAGAATATACACTACTACTATTTTTTTTTTTAATGTTTTTGAAAGAAGTTTCTACTGCTCACCAAGGCTGCATTTATTTGATCAAAAATACAGTAAAAACAGTCAAATATTATTAGTTTTAAATAGCTGTTTTCTATGTGAATATATAGCAAAATGTAATTTATTCCTGTGATCAAAGCTGTATTTTCATCATCATTACACCAGTCTTCAGTGTCACATGATCTGTCAGAAATCATTCTAATATGAGGATTTGACTGCTCAAGAAACATTTTTCAATGGTGAAATCAGTTGTGCTGTTCAAAAGAACAGCATTTATTTGAAATAGAAATCTTTTGTAACATTATGAATGTCTTCTCTGTCACGTTTGATCAATTCATTGTGTCCTTGCTGAATAAAATGATTAATTTCTTTAAAAAAAAAACTTTCATTTGCACAGAGTTGTGAAGAATGTCGATCTAGTGTGATGTAAAAGTAAATTCTGATATGACTTTTGGTTGACTGACTGAGGTTGCATTGCAGAACATCAGACCTGTATCTGATTTTGGACCACATGCAAGAATGAAAAAGATCAGATTTCATGTGGCTTGTACTGTTCACACTGTTATGAAATAACAGATCTGAATGACATGAACAACAACAACAAAAAATTCTGATTTGGGCCACTTTTGCTTGCAGTGTGCTTATTTTGCAGTCATAGTCTCTTCATAGTCTTTCTCTCTCTCTCTCTCTCTCTCTCTCTCTCTCTCTCTCTCTTTTCCCCTGTAGTTCAACCCTCCTCAAAGGGTATTTCCTTCCATTCTGCAGACATGTTTGTCTTATTCATTGACTGCTAAACTGGCCCCAAAGTGGAACAAAGCTGGCCAATACCTCATAGCAGGTGAGAGTCAATATCCCAGAGGCAGTATACTTAAAATGCCTGAAACATTCCTATGTAAATGTGATTGTAGTAGTTCACAAAATTACAAGGTGAATTTTGGTGGATTCATATGATACAGGCAATAGAAACTGCCAAAAAATTGATCACTGTCAAAAAGACTCTGATGCCTTTTGTGGAGACAGTCCTTCCCTAGTGTAGGGTGAAGTTCACTTTGTGACTGCTGTGTAATCTTAACTGTCGCTTCACCTTGAGCCTTCATTTTAGTAGGCATGAGTAATTCATGTAGACTAATAGACTGGATGATCCCTTCATCTCCTTTACTGAGCTAATATTTTTATTGCCTCAACTCAAGGTCAGCAATAGTCAGTTCAGCTCAGTTTAACTAATAGAAATGAGCTAAGATCTTTGAATTATGGAGTACTATAATGAATTATCACTGTGAAAGTTTAACACAAAATTTTACTAATTAGAGGGTAACACTTTACAATAAGGTCTCATTTGTTAACATTAGCTAATGCATAACTAACTAACATGAACTAACAAAGAGTAATATATTTTGACTGAATTTATTAACATTTGTTAATGTTGGTTAATAAAAAATGTTCATGTCTGTTCAAGTGCATTAACTAATGGTAACAGATACAACTTTTGATCTTTAAAAAAATGTATTACTAAATGTTGAGATTTACATTAACTAAGACTAATAAATGTTTTAGAAGTGCTGTTCATTGTTAGTTAATGTTAAAGGGATAGTGCACCCAAAAATGAAAATCCCATCATTTACTCACCCTCAAGCCATCCTAGGTGTATATGACTTTCTTCTTTCAGTCAAACACAATCAGAGTTATATTAAAAAATATCCTTGCTCTTCCAAGCTTTATAATGGGAGTGAATGGGGCCATTTTTTGAAGCCCAAAAAAGCGCATCCATCCATCCATCCATCCATCATAAAAGTGATACATATGGCTCCAGGGGGTTAATAAAGGCCCTCTGAAGCGAAGTGATGTGTTTTTGTAAGAAAAATATCCATAATTATAACTTTATAAACTGTAATCACTACACTGTGTTCCAAATTATTATGCAAGTGACATATCAGTAGGATTAGTTTTCCTAAGAAAGTGTTTGTTTGTTTATTTATCCATGTCTTTGTAGATAACTGTATCAATCTCAGACAAAATAATTTGCCAGGTCTACTTAGGTAAATGGAAACCCTACTTAGAGGTTGTTCCACATTATTAAGCAAGTCACAGTTCTCATGCAATATGGGGAGGAAGAAAGATCTTTCTGCAGATGAAAAGCATGTGAATGGTGCAAAATGGTGAAATGGTGCAATGTTGTGCAAAAGGCATGAAAACAACTAATATTGTGTGAAAACTGAATGGAGATTATCAAATTATCATAAGATTTGTGAGCGATTTAGAGCACAGCAGAACTCGGTCAGATAAAGGCTTATTAAGGAAAGTTCCTGTCAAAAAAATGTATTGTATTAAAAGGGCATCTATAAAAAAAAGCCAGTGTTGAGCAGCAAACGTATTTGAAGCTCCTGGTGTCTCTGGAGTCTCAAGAACCTTTTCCATGCAGGCTGGCAGTTCAGCCACCAGTAACCAAACCTCACAAAGAGAAACATTTAAAGTGTGTTTAGAAATCCATAAAGATATCATTTTTAAATAGTTTTATTCACTGACAAATGCCGTACTACAATGGATGGTCTAAATGGATGGATTTCTGGATGGTTGGTGAATGGCCACCATGTTCCAACAAGAGTGTGACGTCAGCAGGGAGCTGGCAGGTGATGATTTGGGCTGGAATATTGGGAAGTGAGATGGAAGGTCCCTTTAGGGTCTCTGAGGGTGTCAAAATGACCTCATCAAGATATGTGGAGTTCATAACTGTCCATTTTCAGCTATGGTATAAAAAGAAGGATAGTGCCTTCTGAAATACAATGCACTATGCGCTATCCAATGCTGCAAAAAACACCACAGCAATAAAACTGTTTGAAAATGTATTTCTACACCCACTGTAAATGTTTCTCTTTGTGAGGTTTGGTTAGTGGTGGCTAAAATGCAATTTTACACATAACTGCCAGCCTGCATGGAGAGGATCTCAAGACTCCAGAGACACCAGCAGCTTCAAATACCTGTTTGCTGCTCAACATTGGCTTTTTTATATCTGCCCTTTTAAAACAGTTCTGCTATGCTCTAAATCACTCACAAATCTTATGATACTTCAATAATCTGCATTCAGTTTTCACACAATATTAGTTGTTTTCATGCCTTGTGCACAACATTGCACCATTTCCTGCTTTTCATCTTCAGAAAGATCTTTCTTCCTCCCCATATTGCATGAGAATTGTAACTTGCTTAATAATGTGGAACAACCTCTAAATAGGGTTTCCATTTACCTGGCAGTAGACCTGGCAAATTATTTTGTCTGAGATTGATACCAGTTTTCTAAAAAGACATGGATAAACAAACAAACAAACACTTTCTTAGAAAAACTAAAATCTGAATGTTTATCGTTCTGAAATCCTACTGATATGTCACTTGCATAATAATTTGGAACACAGTGTAGTTTTCGGTAACGGCCGTACACTAGTCTAGTTGTGGTGGAAGAGTGACCTCTGACCTGACCCATATTGACGAACGTGGAAGCGCAGAGGATAGAGCAAAACAAAACACCACTCACCACTCAAGTCTAAAATGAGAATTTTTAAAGAGAAATGTCAGAGTAGCTTGAGTTTGTTGTCCAGCTCTTTTGTTTGAACTGTGAGAGGTTTCTACTCTCACCTAAACTTACGCTATTCCTATGCCATACGCCAGAACTTGACTCTCTCACAAACGCGCGGACGTACGTTTCCGGAACCTAGTAATCAGGGTCGGTGCCCCGAGGGGGCAAAAGGGTGCGTTGCCCCCTCAGATCTGATTTGTGCTCCCTCTACCCCCGAAATGGGATCGTGCTGAGTGCTTTTCATATATCACAACTATTCAGTGTTTTCAACCATGTAATGTTTATTTGAGGTTTCAGACATTTAAAGAATTAGTTTACTTTAAAATCAAAATTACCCCATGATTTACTCATCCCCAAGCCATCCTAGGTGTATATGACTTCTTTCAGACGAACACAATCGGAGTTATATTAATAATCACCCTGATACTCCAAAGCTTTATAATGGAAGTGCACGGAAACCACCTGTTTGAAGCTCGAAAAAAGTGCATCCATCATGAATGTACTCCACACAGCTTAATAAAGGGTTAATAAAGGCCTTCTGAAGCAAAGTGATGGATTTGTGTAAGAAAAATATCCATATTTAACATGTTATAAAGTAAAATAACTAGCTTCCATTTTCAACTTACCAAAGTATAACTTATGTTAAATTAAAAAAAATAATAAAAAAGGAAAAATTTAATAAACGCGATACATATGTGTCATAGTGTGGCTGCATGACACATTGCCAAAGAATTAATACGGTCCTAAATAATGTTCTAAAATAATGGTCACCTTAAAGAACTTGCGCTTGGGCCTCAGATAGAATATAGAGCCCCTAGACTATAGATATAGAACATATACCCCCCACCCCGCGATGGCCCCCTCAAGAATTATGAATACCCCCCACCCCCCAGTTCATGTGTACTGGTTCTGGCTCTGCTAGTTATTACAGTTTATAAAGTTATAATTATGGATATTTTTCTTATAAAACTCCATCGCTACGCTGCAGAAGGCCTTTATTAACCCCCTGGAGCAGAATTAATTACTTTTATGCTGGATGGATGTGCTTTTTGGGCTTCAAAAAATGGTACCATTCACTGCCATTATAAAGCTTGGAAGAGCCAGGATATTTTTAAATATTTAAACTCTGATTGTGTTTGACTCAAGAAGGTCATATACACCTAGGATGGCTTGAGTGTGAATAAATTATGGGATAATTTTAATTTTTGGGTGAATTAACCCTTTAACTTATGTAGATAACTAATGTTAAGAAATGAATACTTATTGTAAAGTGTTACCAATTAAAATAATGTTAATTAATCTTGTAAGTATGTGTGATGCTTCTAATCAAGAGATCAGTTGACAAGTTAAAATCATCACATGATAAGATAACCAGACCTTGTGCTGGAGGCCGTGCCTTGAAAATGTGTGTGGCACTGTCCTTGAGCACAGTAAAAGCTGTATTCAGAAGTCTTTGGTGTTCTCTATCAAAGCTGAGCGGAGATAATTTACTATAATTAAGTGTCTTTTTGTGAATATGTGAGGGTTTTAAAACACGTCATCAAAAATTCTTCTAAATGATGTTACCAGATTGCAACACTTCCCCATCACAAGGCTTTTAATGAATTACACGGTAATCTTAATGCAGTTTGTTTCATCATCTTCGAGTAATACTGACTTTTTCCTCCTTTTCCAGGAAAGGATTTCCTCAGTGACTCTGGAAAACTAAATGCAGTTGGTAGGTGGCTGTATACTTTGGCACGAGACAGCCATTTGTGTACATAATGTTAGACTGTGATTTCTCTTGATTGCTGGCATGTAGTCACTAAGATGGTGGATTACTTGTATAGAACAACACTTAAAAGTATTCCTATTAGTGAATACCACTTTTTTGTTGTCCCAGAGTCTCACTGACTATATTTACATGTGCACCAATAATGAGACTATTTCCAGTAATCAGAGTAAAGACAACCGTGCTCGCTTTGGTCCGAGTTGAATAGATGTGATCTTTACATGCCTGTTTATTGTTGGCCCACTTCTAAATAACCTTATCCCAAAGTCATTTGCACTTTCTGAGTCATGTTTTAAGCCACCATTTATAATGTTCAGGGTTCCCGCGGGGTCTTAAAAAGTCTTAAAAAGTCCAAAATTCTGAACTTTAAATTTAAGGCCTTAAAAAAGTCTTAAAAACGGTCAGATATTCATCCGAGGTCTTAAATTTCATTTAGTCAGGTCTAAATTTTTTTTTTACCCATTTCCAGAAACGTTACCTGCTGAAAGTTATTACAAAGTAGCAAAAAAGTGGCGAGTCGTAGTTCTTTCTGGGGTATATTGGTGTTGGTATACGCGTTGATAAAACTACAAATCCCGTGATAAATGCAATACCTGCCCACGAAATACGTCTGCGTCTCCTCAGAGTTACTTTCAACGAGACATGGCTAATCACAGCGATTTCTGCTGTTGGTTACAAGCGGTACCCAGCTCCATGTACGAGGCTCACTGCAAACTTTGCAAAAAAAAAAAAAATCAATCAGGTACTCTGGGTGTGAAGGCGCTGGAGTCACACGCCAGAGCGGAGAAACACAAGCTAGCCGCAAAATGCCTTCAGCGGACTCTGCCAATTAGCCTCACCACTGCCGTCGTCATCCTCAATGCCTGGTCCCTCCGGTCTCCAGCGCAATATCATCACAGCTCCGTCGAACAACCTTCGGGGAACTTTTGGATCGACTGACACATCGAAAGCCGAGGTGCTTTGGATACTACACACGGTGACTAAACACCACTCATTTAATAGCAACAGTGAGATTAGCGATCTCTTCCAAGTGATGTTCCCTGATTCAGTATTCGTGAAGACGTACTGCGGGCCCAACAAGATCACTTATGTGGCGAGATTTGGATTGGGGAGTTTATAAAGGGGGAATTGATTCGTACTCTTACCGGGCCGTATGTCGTAATGTTCAATGAAAGCCACCAGGACCAAGCAGCTTGACGTCCACGTTCGTTTCTGGAACAATGGAATTGTTAAGTCGAGGTACCTGGGCTCACAGTTCATGGGACAGTGCGGGACACACACATCATATAATGTTAGATAGATAGATAGATACTCTAATTATCCCGAGGTAAGTATCTATCTATCTATCTATCTATCTATCTATCTATCTATCTATCTATCTATCTATCTAACATGGATTATCTGGTGTGTGGGTGTGTGCGCTACATTGGTTGTTACCTGGGTTGGAGTAGCCTGTTCAATCTCTATTAGGCTATTAATATTCTGTTTTGTAATGTAAATAAATATGAGATGAAATCTATTCTATTTGAGGGCAAGTTTGTTTTAGCCCATTTTCATTTTGGGCCTAAGGTTTTGGGCATTTGGCACATTGTGGTGTGTGGAAGGTTACTAATGTGATTGCTTTATCTGTAAATTAAATTAATGCTTTTTCAAAGCATTAATTACTGAATTCATTGAAATAAAATGATTTTTTCAGAATTTCTTTGATTTGAATATTTTTTGGTAGTGCGTCGTGTAGGTCTTAAATTTCAATCTTTATGGTCTTAAAATGTCTTAAAAAGGTCTTAAATTTGACTTAATGAAACCTGCATGAACCCTGAATGTTACACTCTACCCTAAATAGATGCCTTTGTTCATTCACTAACTGATGATGACACAGGCAGGTGTTTTCTCATTCTCACTGACTCATGCTTATGTCTGCGCTCTTGTATATTTATTAACAGTGCTTGAGGTGAGTATCTCCGAGACTCAACTGTGTGTCAGTGTGGAAGCCAACACGGTCAGACTTCCCCCAGCTGTGGTGAGAAGTCAGACACCTCCATCCTGCGTTTACAATCCCAAGTCTAGCCTCTTATAACCTATGAACCAATTTACTGCCATTTTCAAACATTATACCTTTGCCTCAGTTCATGCCCTATGCCTTAGTCACTTATCTTCCTTTCGTTATCCTGATTGTGCTGAGTGGACAGGAGAAGGAAGAGCTTTTCTCTCCATTGTTTGTTACAGTTGATTTGGATTACTAGCTGCACCCAAGTGGTGTTCTTGTTAGTGCCTTTGCTGAGTAGTTTAGAATTATAACAACAAAGTGTGTGTGTGTGTGTGTGTGGTATATATATATATATATATATATATATCAGAGGTCACGTTAACCGAAAATTATTCGTCATTGACGGAATTTTTTTAACATTGACGGAAAAATCCGAAGGCCGTCCGTCACGTTGACAGATTACACTGAGGGTGATCTATTGTAAATTGTAACTGTAATTCACACCCCTGTCCAGTTGGTGGTGAGTGCGCTCCAATGTAGCAGCAGAGCATTGGATCCAGAACAAAAATGAAACTGGCACAAATCTTTTGCTATGCGCTTGATAACGCACAGGCGAGTACCCAGAAGCTACAATCTATCACGCCACATTAAAGAGCGCCAAAACGGTATTTATTGCTTGAATTTCTTAATGAAATGGACAGAATTTTCAATCTGAGACTTTGTTCCATATCAAAAGCAACACATAGTTTTAAGCCTATTGCGATTTATTGGGTGGGAGGCGCACTATGTAGGTACTGTTTATTCATCAACTGAAAAAGGCATATAGCCTACCAAAAGATCGACTGGGATTTATGAATCGATATTGGTCTTATGAATGTGACCAAAACAGCAAGGAGACATTTTAATTAATAATAAAGTTTATTAATAAAGTAATGTTTTCTGAATCAGTGTCTGCTGCAAAGATGAAGTTGACATTGACTCTCCTCATCTCCTCATGGACGCGCCTAGAGAGAGAATGCACATTTCATTCGCCTTAGTCTACATAAACAGAGTAGCCTATATCTTTTCGTTTTGAATTATTTCGTTTTCTTTAAAGTAGATATTTCATGCTTTCTATAGAGATATTTCTCATGTCTCTGAGGCAAGCAGCCTATACCCTGAGTTTCAGTTCATTCATGTAAGACGCGCTCCAGTTCACGCGCCAGTGATTGCGCCCGCGCCTCCATTTCATGATTATATTTTCTGCTATATTTGCTTCTTATTTATTACATCCAGGCAATTGGTTGATGAAACATTGATTAAAATTAAGATACAATTTTTACAAAATGAAATTCACTTTAAAGAAAGGCTTTCTACAAAACAAAACTTAATGAAGTGGTCAAAATCATGTCTGACACACTCCATGTCTCCCGACATACTGCACATCTTATGATGCATCTTACTCATGCTCTTCACTTTTCATAATCAAATAGATGAACTTAAAACATAACATAGGACTATTTAAACATAAATATGAAACCACGTTTTCTTTAATGGCTACCAACACGTAGCCTATAGTACAGTACAGAGAAATTTCACGTTTGAATTGCCAATTCAAATGTGAACAAAAATAAAAGCAATTAAATGTGTTATTATAATTAAAAGATGAAAATTAAAATGACGGGTAATAATAGATTATGACGGATTTTTTACAACCCTGTCCGTCAAAATGACGGACAAAGTTACAGTCTAACGCAACCTCTGATAGATATATATATATATATATAAGTTGGGACATTTTTTTAAAAATTTGAATAAAATGAAAACTAAGACTTTCATAATAGATAACATAGATAGATAACAAAACAAATGTTTAAACGGATAAATTTTACACCTTTATCCACTAAATGAGCTCATTTCAAATTTGATGCCTGCTACAGGTCTCAAAAAAGTTGGCACGGGGGCAACAAATGGCTGAAAAAGCAGGAAATTTTGAAAAGATTCAGCTGGGAGAACATCTAGCAACTAATTAAGTTAATTGATATCAGGTCTGTAACATGATTAGCTATAAAAGGGATGTCTTAGAGAGGCAGAGTCTCTTAGAGAGGCTCTTAAAGGTAAAGATGGGCAGAGGCTCTCCAATTTGTGAAAGAATGCATAAAAAGATTGTGGAATATTGTAAAAACAATGTTCCTCAATGTCAAATTCCAAAGGCTTTGCAAATCTGATCATCTACAGTGCATAACATCATCAAAAGATTCAGAGAGACTGGAGAAATCTCTGTGCATAAAGGACAAGGCCGAAGACCTTTATTGGATGCCCGTGGTCTTCGGGCCCTCAGACGACACTGCATCACTTATCGCCATGATTGTGTTAATGACATTACTAAATGGGCCCAGGAATACTTCCAGAAACCACTGTCGGTAAACACAATCCGCCGTGCCATCTGCAGATGCCAACTAAAGCTCTAACATGCAAAAAGGAAGCCATTTGTGAACATGGTCCAGATGCGCCGTCATGTCCTGTGGGCCAGGGCTCATTTAAAATGGATTGTTTCAAAGTGGAAAAGTTTTCTATGGTCAGACGAGTCCAAATTTGACATTCTTTTTGGAAATCATGAAAGCCGTGTCCTCCAGGCTAAAGAGGAGGGAGACCTTCCAGCGTGTTATCAGCGTTCAGTTCAAAAGCCAGCATCTCTAAAGGAATGGGGGTGCATAAGTGCATATGGTATGGGCAGCTTGCATGTTTTGGAAGGCACTATGAACGCTGAAAGGTATATAAAGGTTTTAGAGCAACATATGCTCCCCTCCAGATGACGTGTATTTCAGCAGGACAATGCAAAACCACATGCATTGTGGTTTTGCATTGTCTGGCCTGCCTGCAGTCCAGATCTTTCACCTATAGAGAAAAATACGTCAAAGATGACCACAAACTCTTCAGCACCTGGAAACCTATATCAGGCAAGAATGGGACCAAATTTCAACACCAAAACTCTAGAAACTCATTACCTTGATGCCCAGACGTCTTCACACTGTTTTGAAAAGAAGAGGAGATGCTACACCATGGTAAACATGCCCCCGTCCCAACTATTTTGAGACCCGTAGCAGGCATTAAATTTGAAATGGCTAATGTGATTTGAAAGTCTTTTAGTTTTCATTTTATGCACGTTTAAAAAACGCCCCAACATTTCCAGAATTCGGGTTGTGGATCTACATAGACACAGATCATGTATTTGCATAAAATCTGTTGGTAAATATTAATTGTAATAGCTGTTAATAACACATTCTTGGGTTAATAATTGAGATAAATGAGACCAGTTATTTACAGTAAGAATGTCCAAAGCTTTTACTGGATTGCAATATTTATTGTTCCTGTTTTTGTGTGAGATATTAATTCATGCTCTTCTGTTTTCTGCCAGATAAAGGATTTTGATTTTCCTGCTCCTGTGGTGAAAAGCTTCCTCCATACCAATGATGCTGTGCTGCATACAGTCATGCCAAATAACTGGTGCCATATTCTGCCAAGGTGTGTGTTTGTGTGTATTTGCAGTTAGACTGCTTTATACCGCATTGATACACTTTTACAGCAGTTACTTTCTAGAGCTGTACTGTTGCTCCACAGGGCATCATGGGGGGAAAAAGTCCTAATCATAATCTCTTTTGTTGGCAGTGTTATATTTATGAATCGATGAATCAGTACTTCTGCTGCATTGTTCTCTGTGTGTGTGTGTGTGTGTGTGTGTGTGAGAGCAGTATGAAGAAAGGCCAAATCATTAGCATCAGTCGCAGGATTCCACAGGAAAGCCCATTTCAATCTTACATGGAGTTTCAAAAGCACTGGAACAACATGGTAAACTTCAACACAGCAAAACAAATAATAATAGCTCACACCTCTTCTCAGGAAGCCTCATTTGTTTCATCTCTGTAGTTCTAGTGGTGTTGAGACTTTGTTCCAAAGTTTAAAGGGGACATATTATGCCCCTTTTCACAAGATGTAATATACTGTAAGTCTCTGGTGTCCCCAGAATGTGTCTGTGAAGTTTCAGCTCAAAATACCCCACATATCATTTATTATAGCTTGTCAAATTTGCCCCTATTTGGGTGTGAGCAAAAACACGCCATTTTTGTGTCCCTTTAAATGCAAATGAGCTGCTGCTCATTGACTTAGTTTCTCATAATAATGAGAAACTTTCTCGTGATAATGAGAAAATTTCTCGTAATAATGAGAAACTTTCTCGTAATAATGACTTAGTTTCTCGTTATTATGAGATGTTAAGTCATTATTAAGAGAAACTTTCTCATTATTTATGAGATGTTAATTCATTATTACGAGAAAGTTTCTCGTTATTATGAGATGTTTTCTCGTAATAATTACTTAGCTTCTCATAATAATGAAAAACGTTCTCGTAATAATGAGAAACTTCTACGCATGCGCAGAGCAGCAGAGCAGTGACACACTAGTGACATCCGCTGGTCAAATGCGAGAACTCCGCAACCATGGCATGTTCTGCTAAAGTGTAATCTATAATATCATTAAATAAATAACAATATTAATAAATTATCAGTATATGAGACGGGATTTAGTCTTTTATTCACTTGTAACTTTCATTTGCATTTTTGTGTATGAACAAGCAGAAACACAGAGTGGTAATCCATGGATTTCAAACAGATATAAACATATCCAAGTCTGTTAAAAAAGGCTTAATCTGAAAAACTGTCTTTTGCATACATTCTAATGAGTCATAAACATCTTAAAAGGTGTTTTCTGTATGTCAGTCGTGCACATCAAATAGCCTAGACTCATTTGCGAAATACGTGTTAACGTTAACACACAAACCCACACATTTTATGAAGACGTTGCAGTTAAACTTAATGATATTCCTTCGTTAATTGCGTCCACCAGTGAGCACAAGAGAAGATGGTAGTCAGAAACGGTAGTGCAAGTAAACGGTAGTGCAAATAAACATTTATGAAATAGACATTCAACTATATTTCTTGAATGTAAAAGAAAAAAAAAATACAGAAATAAAATGGGATATAATACACATCTATTGGTGTGGCCAAGAACTGGCAGAGCACCCATATTTTGTAGGGGTTTCCTCGTCTGCTTACTTCCTCTTCGTCATCTTGGTATCAATGTGCGCTCGGCAAGACTGTTTTGTGCTTGAGCGCCACCAAGTTGTGTTTTACTGTAACAGCTCCAGGCACATGAACAAAAGCGGCAATCTCATTGTCGGCCAATTTTTTTTAACGCGGCGCGTCAAACCAAAAAAATGAGCCCGAGGCATTTTAAAAAAAAATTACGCTTTTACACCTGCCGTTTTTCGTGCCGGTGTGCACACTCACATTGGCACCCTTTGTTTAGTCACGAGGCGTTAAACGGCGGCGATAATCACGCAATATTAGTCCCGGTGTGTACAGGCCTTTACACTAAAAAAGTGAAATCATAATCAAGGACCCCTTTAATGTTCATGAGCAATAGTAATTGTGATACTTGCCTGAGCAAGCATTGCTAATAACTGCGTAACAGTTATGTTGAGTGACATTCTGTGGTTAACCACCAAATGCGTCATAATGCAAAAATATATTCAAAATAGTGTTTTGTTACTGTATTATTTAATTAGAGCAAACAATATACAGATCATTATAGCATTTCATTGACTGGACTGAACCCCGATACAACAATGTGGCTTGACAGTTAATGATGTCTCAGTGTCCTCACTTTGATAGCAAAACAAACCTCTCTGTGTATGTGTCTGTGTGTGTCCGTGTGTGTGTGCGTGTGTGTGTGTGTGCGTGTTTGCGTGTGTGTGTTGAGCACTCTGATCCACTTCTGTTTGGATTAGAGGTCACAATGTAACCTTTGATCACAAACAGACTTGTGAGGCTTGGCTTTATCAAACAGAATTTGTATGTATGTGCAGACATGCACGATTGCCCATTTATATTGTGTATATACACCATCTGGTCAAACCCAAATCACATCCAAATATTTTGTTTGAAAGCGCTCGCTTGCTTACAAATATCCACTAACACAGAGGTTTTAAACGGCAGATTTTGTTGTGTTTGTCTATTACTTAATGTCACTAAACTGTATTAATGTTCCTGTCTTTGTGTAACTGTCTCTTCCCTGTTGCTTTTCACTTACTCTTTTCTCTTTCTCTTTAACTGTGTCTCTCTCTTGGTTTAGTATGGATATCAGCTGCCCTCAGTGAATGAAGATGAAGTCATCTACTGCAGTGTGTACTTCAAACCAATAGGTGACAAGCTGTTCACGTATCCTTTTAGTGAAGTCAGGTGCTCTAGTTTATGGTCAGTTATCTGTTGTAAAGTATTGATTTCATCCATGTTTAGTGTATAATTTGCTCTCAGGAAATGACAAAACTTGCCCAAAACACCCATTTATAGTCCTTTTATGCTTGTTCTCTGTTTATAGCATTGTTGCTAGGATCAGAAATTCCTTTTCAGACATAAACTGGTAGTCAGAAATATGGGATAATTAAGATTTTTTAAAATGTTTTTGAAAGAAGTCTCTTCTGCTCACCAAAATGGCCAAAATACATAAACGGTAATATTATTAAATATTATTACATTTTTCTATATGAATATATTGTAAAATGTATTTTATTCCTGTGATCAAAGCTGAATTTTCAGCATCATTACTCCAGTTTTTAGTGTCACATGATCCCCCAGAAATCATTCCATACTTTTGACTGGCAGTGTAAATTGTACTGGATTACAAATTGAATGTGAAAGTAGTACAGAGGTCTGTTTTAGACTGACATACATGCAGCATGATAATGACACCTAGTGGACATGAGCCAGGCAGGTAGTCGTGGTGAATTGGGTTGAACTCTTGAGAATTCAGCTGTGCTACTAGCATCCTGTTTACCACATACTGTGAACACTGAACCCTGCCAACATGTGAAACATTTCAAACATTTGAAGTTTTTTTTTTTTTCTTGTAGAGACATTCACAAATATGTCTTGAGTCTAAGATCAAAGCTCAGAAATGTGTGCACTTAAGTGTGTTTCTTCTTAACATATAGTACTATATTTGGAAAATCGAGAGTGATCAGTGAATGCAGTTTTATTAATTAAATGGGTCCTTAATTATGATTATATAATAATCATAATTATTGGTTACAAGGTAGTTTGTGATGTTGAAACAACAGCGATTTCAAGCGGCGGGTTTGAAACGGTCTTTGGTTTACTGCAGTTTTAAAGAGAAAATACTCTGGTGTTGACTTATGAATTTGCACATGGTTTGTCTTAAAACATGTTAAAAACACCAGGTAGACATATGAACAACATTAAGTACTTGATTTTCACCACAGGGGGACTTTAAAATGTAATTTATTCCTGTGATGCAAAGCTGAATTTTCAGCATACTCAGTCTTCAGTGTCACATGATCCTTCAGAAATCATTCTAATATGTTGATAAACATTTTTGATTATTATCAGTTGAAAACAGTTCAGCTACATAATATTTTTGTGGAACTCTTAAAACTTTTTTCTTGAACAGATTCTTGAACAGAAATGTACAACAAACAGCATTTATTTGAATTTTTTTATAACAATTTAAATATCTTAACTGTCATTTTTCATAAATTTAATGCATCTTTTCAGAATGAAAGTATTTATTTAAAAAAAAACTAAAAAACTGCATACTAAAAATAAAGAAATAGTATGAGTTGCAGCCTTCATCTGTTTCATCCCAGTATGTGTAATGAGTCAAATCATTCCCAAACATGTTTCTCATTATTAATATTACATAACCCCCAATTTCACACTTGTGCTAGTTCTGTACACATTTTTTTTTTTATTCAAGAACCATACAAATATACAAACACCTTCAGGAGAACATTAGAATTTAGAAATAAAAGACATTTGTATGTAGAGTCAAATATCTAAAGGAAGTATTAAGAATCATTTACATACATATGAAGAGGCCTCATAAAAGACAAGGGACAAACAGAGAAATAAGGGGATAAGTACCATACATTTTCTGGGGAAACAATACTAAGAAATAGATAATCAGAAAAAAACAAACAAAAACATGGTCAATACATGAGAAAGCTGATTAAACTTAACCATCAGAGCTATTACAAAACAATTGTTCATATAGTTTTAGGAATCGATCACATTTTGCATTACTAGTTAACCTAAAAGCAGCGAGTCTACCTCAATCAAAAAATGTGATAGAGTAGGAAGTGAGCTCATAAATTTCTGTTTATGGATGAAAAATTTGGCAAACAAAATAAAAGAAAAAAAGAAAAAATATATTCTTTAGATTTGTTGGAATCAGTGTAATAACAAATAATATCTTTCAAATTAAAAGATTGTGTATTAATGGGGGTAGTTCTGCACACGTAAAGAATCAGGTCTGCACTGATATCGCATATTGCAGGGATAAAGACTGTAAACACACAAAACATTTTAAAAGTGCCACGTTTGCATAGTAGCTTTACAATCTTATTTCTAACCTCTTTGAACTTTTGGAAAGCTGTGATTGTTTTCTTTATCTTGGCAGTTAGAGATACGTATCCTTGACTTCCTGCTCAGATATCCTTTGTGTTGTATACGCACTCAGCCAGTACAGCGCTTTCCCAGAGTGGACCTGCAGGGGGTGCTGGGAAGCTTCACATCAGGATCTGCAGGCTGAACTGGAAAGTGTGTGTGGTTTTCCAGTGTGGATGACCTGCAAGCCTTGCTACTACAGCAATGAACTGAAGAGACCAGTCACGCAGGTATTACATACACACGTGTCCATAAACACAAACATGGACTCCATTTACTCTCCTGCGGAATAAAATAAAGTAACAATCAATTGGATTTGACATCAAGTACTGCACTCTGCTGCTTAGTATTACATCTGAAATGGTCTTATTTGTTATGATTATGCTCATCTGCAACACAGATGCAACTGGATGTGTTCCTTTATGAATGCTCCAAAGCTGTTGAGATGTATTTGTTATCCAGATTTTACACTCATTTTGCAAAATAAGTGGATTATGCACAGTAGAAGTCCCCTTTAAACATTCTTTGTAGACATTTTGGCAAACTGCCATGTGGTTGTGTGGTGTGGCATGCTATTCTGCTTTTGCATGCTTTTGCATGCTTTTATGGCCTGATGTTAATTTTGTCACACCACAATTAAAAATCAGTTAAAAAGTGATGAAATATGGTGAATAAATAAAAGGAAATGGTGATATTTTATAAATAAAAATGAAATATTGAAAATTATTGAAAAATTAATGGATCTGCAGCAGATTACGTCTTTGAGGCAGCAGAAAAAAATAATCATTTAAAAAATATGATAAACCCCTTTAATGTCATCAGATCATTAAAGCCTGCATTTACACACATTTAGAGTTCATTTAAAGATTAATTTAAAACCAAAGTTGTTATATACAGAATTTTTCACGTTTTCCTTACTATGCATGCAGCTTTTATGTTCCGATTTTAATTAATGTGCCGCAAGTAGAATCTAGTAAAAAGTTAAAAAGGTTATTAAATACGGTGAATAAATGAAAAGAAATGTTGGCCTGTTACAGTCCAATGAAAAGCACAGTTCGCTTTTACACCCATATAAATTTTAATCTAAAATGTTGAAGCTGACTGAAGTCCTTGAACACGTTATACATCAACAGCCCGCATAAGTGATCAAATGAGACAGCATCTCAAAACACTTCACTGCGCATGCAAGTGCTTATTAATGATCTCTGCTTTCAACAAAATCAGAACCATCCACTCCAATTACAAACAGCAAAATGTTGACAAAGATGTGACCTGGAGGGTGATGCATATACTCCAACAGGATGCACAGTGGTGTGTCAGTGACTCAGGTCTGGCTTGTGTCATTTCCTGATCACATTCCTTCTTCTTCTTCACATTGACTACGAAAAAATGGCAAAAGCCATAAAATAAAGATCAAAAATTGATCTATTGGCGTTTGGCGCCCCAGTCTGTCTGGTTTACTTTTTGTGGATGTCAGCTATAGCTAAAATATAATTGTATGGATTATTGTATAGAACAGGGGTTCCCAACCACATTCCTGGAGGCCCCCCCATCAGCCCATTAGAAGAGACTCTAAGACCTAAAATGGGTGTGTCAGACAAAGGAGAAATACAAAATATGCAGTGTTGGGGGGCCTCCAGGAACATTTTCTTTAAGTTTCTATAAGATATTATTTAAATTTCTATGACTTTTCATTTCATAAACACTGCAAAAACTCAAAAATCAAGACCCCTTGTTTAGTGGATGTTACAAAATCTAACATTTGCTTAAAATATAATAACTTGCCTGAACTCACAGTGAAAGTGGAGCGAATTACCTCACACACATATGAGAAGTGTTTATATGGACAAAGTGTTTGTAGTATAGTCTGCCTACTAAAACAATCTGTCATTTTGTAGGATAATTGACGCTTGTCATTTAATACAAAGAATACAAGTAAGAGTTTCCAGTAAGAACAGTATCTGATACTACATTAGATCATTTCTTCCATGTAGTTGTTGTTGGCGTATAGAGGAGAGTCTAACAGTCCGCCAGATGGGTTAAAGTTTAATTTATACTGGCCAGAGCTGAGGGTTGATGTTATTAAACTTTGACAAATGCTGTGAAACGTGATTAGAAACGCTATATGTGCCGTTCCCTGTGTTTGTACAGATTGAAATCTGGCGCAGAGGAAGCTTTCATTAATCTTACATAGACTATAATGATTGATAATGGCAACATTAGACAGCAATGATTAACTGACTGTTTAATTTATGTTGGATGTAAAAAAAAAAAAAAAAAACGTACTAGCTCCAGGATCATTATAAACATACTTGTTGATATATAATCATATATCAAATATACACAAATAATCGTTTGGCTTAGAGGAGCCCTAAAGATTTTGCTATCGAGAAAGCATTTTTCCATGTCTCACAGATCTGGAGGTAGAGTTGGTCTGCCATGATGTAACAAGATGTATTTGGGTCATTCAAATGTTTCAATCCATGTTGAAGAAATTCCATATTTTATAAATTTTTATCAAATTAAATATTGAAAATTATTGAAATATTAATGGAATAGTTGTAGTGGATTATTTATTTTAGGCAAAAGAAAAAAATAATGATTTCAAAAATATGATAAAGCATTTAAACTCATCAGATCATTAAAAATTGCATGTACCTGTACACCGACACACTTTTAGAGTTCATTATATCAAATAATATACATTTATTATTTTATTGTTGAAATAGCTGAAAAACAGTGTTGTTTATTATTTTGAATATTTATGAATTATAATGTATTATAAAATATATGATGCAAAAAAACTTTCAGTTGACAAAAACTCCATAACATTTTTAAAAGTTGTGAGTTGTGAAAATTACATGATCTAGGACAGGGGTTTTCAAACTGTGGGTCACAGAATGGGAAAAGGTGGGTCACGCAAAGTCACTTGGCTGCAGCTAAATTTAAGTTTCGGTGAATGACACACACACAAACAGTTTAGTCTAGGGTTGCACGATATACCAACGTTAGAAATCACAATATCAGGGCAATTTTCAAATTGTAAAGGCTGCGATTTAATTATAGAAATATATGAGCACTGTTTCATGAAGCACGCACATGCAACTTGTTGTGATAACAGTTTTCAGCATCTCAGAGTGGCTGCATGAGATCACATTACACCAGAGAATTCAAATGTCACAAAAGGCTGATTCAGGTCTGGGCTGCATTTCTCAAAAGCATCATGAGCTAAGTTCATCATACGGTGCTTTTGGGAAACGTATTCATCTATGTCGTCTGTTCAAATCAGCGCTGTTGTCTTTTAGAGATATGGTCATAGGAGTGCATTGTTTGCATTCCCCCGCATACATTTGGCTACCTACCAACACATGAAGAAAGTATGTACAGGTGCTGGTCATATAATTAGAATATCATCAAAAAGTTGATTTATTTCACTAATTCCATTCAAAAAGTGAAACTTGCATATTATATTCATTCATTACACACAGACTGATATATTTCAAATGTTTATTTCTTTTAATTTTGATGATTATAACTGACAACTAAGGAAAATTCCAATTTCAGTATGTAAAAAATTTCATCATAGCCGTTAGGCTGCTATTTTAATGGTAATTAAGTTTTTTACAAGTCTGTATTGCAATTAAACTTGTATTAAATGTCATTCATACTATAACAAGGAAAATTAAAATCTGCTCTAAAGAGAAGTAATGCCTCCCACCCCCACCCCACATTCATGCTTTAAAATTATTTTGGTGGGTCTTGAGACAGATTATACTTGTCTAGGTGGGTCCTGGAATGGAAACGTTTGGGAACCCCTGATCTAGGACCTTTATACTCAATCCCTCACAACCTCGTTTTCACCTGCATTAAATTCAATATGGTGTCTAACCTGGTCTTTTATGTGCACATTTAAACAGTAACTTTACACTGGAAATATGTCTCCATTCACAGAATTGTCTTTCCTTACATTTTAGTCCTCTAGGGCCTTGCATGTGAATGTGACAACAGAAAACAGCAGCAGGGCTGTATTCAACCAGCTTCCCAGCAGCTGCCCACAGGAGACAGCGAAAAACTACAGTCAGTGTGACTCAACTGGAAAACAGACTGAAAAGAAAAAGAGACCCAGCTTGGATTCATCTCTTGACCAGAAAGGCTGGACTTCCTCCAACTTGGCAACTCTGTCCTTTTTCTCTTCCATAAATGTTCACTTTACTCACATCCAGTCACAGTCTACACTTGTTCCAAGACCAAAGCTTGTACCAATCTTCAAAAACAAATCACAAACACAGCATGTGAACACGACTGAGATCCTGGCAGTGAAACAGCAGAAGGGGTTGGAAGGGCAGAAGCTAACAGCAGTCATCAAGCCTGTGTCACCAGCCCCTTCTAACCAGTTCTTCAGGCCTCCAGCCCCTGAGCGGATGACTTTACCATTTTTTAAGAATAAAGAAAGAACCAACAGTGGAGTCAGTAGGATTCTCCCACCCCTGCCTTTTGTACAGACACAGCCCCAAACCTTGCCTGAGATCCCCAGCAATAGAGGGGTAAGCAATGCAACCAAATAGCAGTTTGTCATGCACCATTTGTGCTGTAAATCAGAATGATACCTGTTCAATTTCTAAGCAGTTAGACTTAAAGAGGACATATAATGCTTTTTTACATTTTCAACTTTCTTTAGTGTGTAATGTTGCTGTTTAAGCATAAAAAGCTCTCCAAAGGGATTCTCTATATCACATCTCTATGTGCACTGTTTCTGAACTCCCTGAAATGCCTCCATTGTAGTCTTGAGCTTTCTTCCAGGAACAAACACGTCATAATATTTGTCATTTAAATAATTCCTGCCCAAGGCATACGCAAAATAAAGGGGTGGGGCCTGGTTGAGTGAGTTAGTGGTATGTTGAAACTTGTGGTTATGGTAAGAGGCGGGACATTTCCCAAACACTCTCAAAGCGCTTGACCAATCACAACACACCGGTCCAGCTGACCAATCAGAGCACATTGTGCTTTTCGGAGGGAGGGGCTTCATAGAGACAGGAGCTAAACAGGGTGCTTCTCATTTCTTATTTGTGTATCCACGTCTCAGCTCCACCCCCGTAGGATGCAAGGGAAGGATGCAAGGAAAGAAAATGAGGACGGAGAAATCAAAGGAAATTTTACTTGTATATCGGAATGTTCTTGATCACTCGAGCGTCACTTCAAAGCGTTATCAGCTCTGCTCGAAGGATCTTCCATCATGTTGTTTAAGTTTGAAAGGGATACACCTGTGTGTCCTCGCTCATGACTCCTTAGGAAGCTTCCTCGTTCCTCGTCTCCTCGCAGTGCAATTAGAGAATTGGTATGTCCTTCAAGATGGCTGAGTTTTAATCAGTTTCCGGGTCACAGGCAGGAGGATGTAGGAGCGAGGAAACAAGGAAGCATCAATTAGAGTATTGAGAAGCACCCACAGAGTGTTACTGACAGACTGGAAAGAGAGGAGCTGCAACAATGTCAAATGTTTTTTGAACATTCAAGCATGAAAAACAATTCTAGTAGAGCCCAAAACAAACTCAAGACTTTGAAAAAGGGAATAATATGGCCTCTTCGTAAATGCATGGTAAGCTTTGCACTGGCAAACACCATTCACATTTTCCAACTTAGAAAATGCAAAAATTTAGTGTAAATAGCTGTATTTCTCATGGGACATCTTACACAGTCGGTAAAGGCAAAGATTTAGCAAGACTAGGAAAATTAATTGGTGTAGTTTGCCGAAAATAATTGATGAACCTACATGAATGATTAAATATGGGGTGTAAAGAGAGATGTGCAGTGCTTCTAATGGATCTTGTCTCACCATCTTACAGGGAGACACGTTTGAGTCAAAACCAAAGAGACTTAAAAAAGGTGTGCAGGATGTGGAAGTGTATGCGACAAGCAGTCAGGTACTTCGGAATATTATTGTACTTATCTCTTCTATTTTTTTTTTTAATTGCACATATATAATGTACCATATAAATATACCATATAAATATTATTCAAAATAACATCTCATTGTCTTCAAATCTCAATCAATAAGCCGTTTAGTTTCAGTGTTGGTGTAGTTGCTGTGTTTCACCTTAGCATTTTGCTAAACAGCATAGGGCCTGCAGTGTGACTGCTCAGTGACACCTATAATCAAAATTAATTCCATTACAAGCCTGGCATGTGTTCATGATCTTGATTGAATGTCATTAAGAGAGAAGATGAGCTCATATATTTTCTTTATGATGGAGGCTACTAACAGGTGCAGCCATATAAAAACCCATATCAGATCTTTCATCCGTATTATTTGTAATGTTGCCATTTCTGCTTCCATGTTATGGCTTGATGGCTGCCCTTGGACAGTAGGAACAATAATACAGCACTTAGCAGAGCTATGCATCAAGATACACTATTGCTGCATCCGAAATCAAATACTTCCCTACTATACAGTATGTACAGTACAGTATTATGTCCGAATTCATAGTACTCGAAAAACAGTAGGTAGAAAGTCCCCGGATAACCTACTACTTCCGGCGAGATTCTGAAGTGCACATTCGATGGACACTTTACTATCCCATGAGGCCATGGGAGGGGATTTATGAATGGAGGTGAAGCAACGCAATTGACACTATTAGGTTACATGATAATGACAAAATGGCGGATGTAGTACGTCCGAATTACATTCATACTACACAGACTCATGCTATATAGAACATACTTTTTTAACTGTCGTGAAGTAAGTTCAAATTCAAATGTAGTACCTACTCAAAAGTACGCGATTTCGGACGCACCGTATGTGCAAAAATTTGGATTCTTTTTGAAAGAAATTGATTTATTTTTCAAAATGATGCTGTTCTTTTGAACTTTCTATTCATCAAAGAATCCTGAAAAAAGTATCATGATTTCCACAAAAACATGAAGCAGCACAACTGTTTTCAAAATTAATCAGAAATGTTTTTTTGAGCAGCAGATGAGCATATTAGAATGATTTCTGATGGATCATGTGACACTGAAGACTGGAGTAATGATGCTAAAAATTCAGCTTTGCAACACAGGAATAAATTACACTTTAAAATACATTAAAATAGAAAACTAGCTATTTTAAAATGTAATATATCACAATATTATCATTTTTACTTTATTGACTGTATTTTACAGTGTAGCCTTGGTGAGCATAATAAATATGCTTACCAAGGATTTCAGAAATATAAAAAAAAAAAAAAAAAAAAATCTGTAGCACTTTATTTTACAGTCTTGTTCCTCATGTACATACTATGTATTTATTATAGTAATTACAATTACTGGGTAATAACTAGGTACTAACACTGAAATTACTCTTAAACCTAACCTTAACCCATGTAGTTACCTTATATTACCAGTACCTTCTTAGGTAAGTACACTGTAAGTGCACGTAAAGTGCAACCAAAAAATCTTACTGACCCCAAACTTTTGAATGGTATTGTACATTCCAAATAATCATTTTTAATCATCAATTTAAATAGTTTTGATGATTGTACATAGGGCTGGGGGATATATCGCATGTGATTGTCACGCGCATTTTGTCAGTAAAGCCGGTTCCCTGATTACCGCTAAATCGCCAAAATGCGCGTTACAATCACATGCGATATATAACCCAGCCCTAATTGTACAATACTTTAAGCTACCATATATTTAAAGCACTTATCGGTCAGTTTAGCATATTTGTGCCATATTTAAATCCATTCTTTAGAAGATCATTGCAGACAATGTTATTTATTATGGTTTTAAATGTAATTCAGAGCTGTATATGAAATTAAGTTAATAAGGTGTTACCCAGCAACTAAGGTTTATTTATATTTTTCTGTTTTCAGCTCTCAGAGGTCAACTCAGCGACTCGGCAGGCGTGGTTGAACAGTTGAGGGATCAATGTGCGCTCAAAGGACAAGAAGGAGGAGCTAATGTCAAAGGTCATGAAATGTCTGAGTGAAACTTAGAAGTGTTAGGTTGGGTTACTTGCCTAAAAAAACACAGATAGAGTTATAGAGAGCTTGCACACTGAGTTTTTGTTTGTTCCATTGATAAACTCCTTTGACACTGACAGTTCGCATGACATTTAAGCTTACATTGTAAGCTAAAATCTGTTGTTTAATTGGATCCAGAGTTTAGAGAGCTGCAGATAAAGAAAAAAAAAACATGCAAGTCTTTCTTTGTATGTGGTCTTTTTTTGTTAGCATGATGGTCATTTGTCAACCATCAAACTTGTTGTTACATGTAGTGCAACTATTTATTAAAACTCTGTACTCTGACTTTAATCAAAACTTTGGAAATGACCCAGAGGTCTTTGTCTCAGATGTTTCTCCTAAAATTCTTTAGAAGTAAAATTGGACACAAATGAGACAATTATTGACATACCGTTAGAGTATAGAGCTATATAATTAATGAAGATAAAAGCTCAGGGGAATTTAATGCTGGAATTAATCATGAAATCTCTTCTTTTGATTGCGTACTTCAGAATTTTGGCAAATTAATCTGTGAGATTGTTGTAATCTCATCTGATATGAGATCTAAATAAGGCACATGTGAGATATTAGTTTTCTCAGTGATCTTGCCAAATTCCGAGCATATAGAATTTCAATTGGCATTCATGAATGCCAGAACTGCAGAAGACAGTGATCCAAGGTGACTTTTCTCAACACTAATGACACTGCAGACTCCAAAGAAGAGTCAGAATAGAGTAAGAGGCTCTTGACTGACATGGAAATCAGGCCTAGCCACTTTGATGGCTAATGATTGGGGCCAAATTGCGTTGCTTTCTGTATCTTAAAAGAGCATGATCACTCTTGTCTTTTCTGCCTATACTGACAGAGCTTAATGACCCATACACATCTAACTTAAAAAAGATTGCGGTAAGTAGGAGGTCATGCAGGAGCAAGTATTTACTTCTGCAGGGCAAATATTGTCAAGCTTGAAAATGTGCTGTGCATTTGCACATCAAAGATTTGAATGTGAAACAGACTTGCTACCCTCCACGTTGTGACTAACAGTGACTGTTATTCATTACTGTAATGGCTTCTAATATCAGCACGTTTTATTGACATATGGCTTATTTATGGCAGCAAACAGGGGTTAGTTGATTTATTGACTCTTAGTTTAAGTCTTCAACCTCATGTCACAGACAGAGAAAAATGTTCCCTTGAAAATGGTTCCCACGCTTTGCAGAATCAGGCTTTTTTTTTGGTCTGCATCAGCACATACAACAATTGATAGATGATATCTTTGTTATATCACAATCTGTAATAGCAAGTAAATCAGGCTTCTTTTTTTTTTTTTTTTTCCCCAGAGACTACAATACATATATTCATATGCAGTCCCTCTTCTGTTATTTTTTCGTTTATTTACTGACATCAATGCTGTTCGGGTGCCAGTCGCCACAAGGCACAGTAAAAATTCCCGTCTCTTGCATGCTGGTTCATGCTCTCTACTCAGAGTTCAGGCCTCAGGACTCTTCTGCTGCTCTGATTTAGACCGTTTTCCTGAGTTCTGAACTGCCAGACTGTACTTACAACCAACAGAGTCAAAGTGTCCGCTGCTAAAATTTATAACCTTTTCACAATTGAAGCATTGAAATCCCATATTAAATGCTGGATTGACTGAGCCATGATGGGCTATTTACAGTACATAGATCAAGATTATCCATATTGCTTGCACAGAGGCTATTTTTGAGGTTCTAAGGGTTTGTTCTGTAAACTCAGAAAAATAGTACAAAGCTCTCATTGGGACAGTAGGTTTTCAAAAGGGTCTAATATGTATCATATAGTCACTGCTTCAGTGACCATCACAGTTCTACTTTCTGAAATATGCAGTAAAAGACAACAATACTCAAGCAATGAAAAAAGGCTTTGCCACAAACTCAACTGGCTTCTCTCCTATGATTTCATATGAGAACTTTTGTCCTTGTATCTGAACTCCTTTCCACAAATTGATCATAGAAATAAAAACAGTATAAATAAAAATGAATAACACAGTTTTCTCTTAGTCTTAAGAGCAAACAATAAGTGCAACCATAATCAAAGTACTCTCTTAATATTCAAAGTGCAAATATACTGTAGACCAAATTTTTCTTCAAGTATGATACAAAGCTAAGAGATGGTTACAACTACACAGCCCAGCCTAAGATATTTTTCATATTGGGAGATATTTGCATGCATCAGGGAGCCGCTTTCAAAATGCGGGGTGAAATCGCGCTTGAATGCGACCATGCATTTTACTTTAGCTTTCGATTTTGCAATCACGCATACTCTCTGAATAAGAAGCAGTGGTGCTGAGCACGCAATCTACAAGATAAGACATTTGTCAGACGCTTAGGCTCTATTGTGCAATGAATCCTCTGCAACATGTTCTCCAACCGATACGACCATATAGGTCGTTATTCACTTCCCTGAAATACGACCCATAGGAGCGTTTACTAGAGTGGCGCCCCTTTCGACAACAGGACACTTTCATTTTAATGCATTGTTCCCTTTTATCTGTGTTATGTTTCGGGTTTCGCATAGCTCAATTGATAGAGCATTGCAATAACAATATGCAATCATGTGATCATGCGATCGTGGGTTCGATCCCAGGGAATGCATGTGCTCATAAAGTGTGTATGTACTATAAATCACTAAGGGTAGGTATAGGGATGGGGGTGGGTGTAGTCGTTAATAAAAAATTCGTTTTGCTAAATGGAAATATGAGATATGGTGTAAAAAGTCCACACATTGCATTTAAATGAACACACATTTTGATTGGTAATGACAGTCATACGTCATTTCATGACGACAGACGTAACACGACACTGTCATTATTTTTAAAGTGACTTCAAAACGTAAATATAGGTCGTAATAAGGTGCTTGAAAAATGACCTATAAAGTCGTTTTTTTTTTTTTTGGAGGACAGTCTCATCCTCTGCCATGGTCTTGTCAGTCATCTCGTCACTTACTCTCATCACGTGATCAGTGAACTCTGATTCCTGCTGCACTACATACGAATTTGCTGCTCGTGTTGGATGAGCTGGATGGGATTGAAGTGACTGTTATTCAACATAATTAAATGGTTTTTATTTCTATAAAAAGCAAAACAACAGTGGAGGCATAATGTAAACAAAGTGGTGGCATATTCTATCCTAATTTCACCCTTACACTCCGTCATGGCAATATTGCGAGACAGCATTTTGTCTTGACGAGAAATCTTATCACATTTTAATCTTGTGAGATCTCGTGGTACGAGATCTCGTCACACCCCTAGTAAATAATAATTATTTATCTTACATGTGAATGGCAAAATGATATTAGCAGCACAGATAGCACCTGGTTTAACCAGATTGTGGTTGGTTAACAAAAACATTTTTTTTTTTTTTTTTTCTATTGAAATACTTGTTGTACAAATTGTATAATGCCATAAGTATACCAGCCAATAGAGGCGTGTGATGCTAAGACTCCATTGCTTAGAAACAATATCTCCCAGCTGCTATTATGCTGGTGGAAATAGCCTTTCCTTGCCAATGGTGGAATTTTCTGTCATTTATGATACAACGCTTCTTTGCCTCTGCTTTGAAAAAAAAAAAAAAAAAACTTTTATCTTAACTTTATGCATTATTTCTTTTTATCAACACTTGAATATGGGTAGGTTTCATGAAAAAGCAACATGTTGAGCAAAAAGCTGAGAAAATCACATTTTTGTCAAAGACAACATCTGGATCTGATTCAGATAATCAGAACATAGATGGAGTAGATTGACACCATTGAGTACCGAATCTCCGGATCCGTCAAGCCATTAATGGAATTTTCCGGCTTTCCATGTTTTCACTGTTATACGGTAGGTGCGATATTACTGATCTTCTGAAAGAGTACCGAATCTCCGGATCAAAACACAGGCAAAGAATCAGAAACAAGCGATAGCATATGTAAGCAGATGCATAGGTAAAATACTGTGATCATAAATCAAAACTGCCTAATATTACTGAATGAAATGTCAACCCAGGAAGAAGTATAGGACTTAGCAAGCTTTGGGGGGGTTGATGGACTCGATCTACTCCATCTATGTCCTGATCATCGTTCTTAATCAGATCCAAATGTAGTCTTTGACAAAAACGTGATTTTCTCATCTTTTTGCTCAACATGTTGCTTTTTTTTTTTTTTTTTTTATGAAACTTACCCATATTCAAGTGTTAATTAAAAAAAAAAATGCATGAAGCTAGAATAAAACCATTGTTAGTTTGTTTAAAAGCAGAGGCTCTGTTTTTGTGTGTGTGTGTGTATATATATATATATATATATATATATATATATATATATATATATATATATATATATATATATATATATATATAATTTGTATATACATACAAAAAAAAACGATCAAAAAAATGATAAAAAATGCTGGCGCTGGTTGGCAACTTTTTTTTGAGAAACGCTGATGGGGAAACAGTAATATGATACATTAAACATTTAAATAATAACACATTAAACATTTGTGCTGCTATTAAGATGGAATATGGGTAAGGTTAGGACAGGCTTAGTGGTACAGGTAGGTTTAAGGTTGGATTAGGATGTAATAGAAGTGTCAACACTTTAATTATAGATATAATTACAGCTAGTAATTACATCCTGGTATTTTTTAAATATAAGTACAATGTAAAAGCATGTATGTACACAATAAGTGATTTATATCAAATTATTAATTTAATCCCTTAACTGTCACTCCCCTTTTTTTATAAATGTGAAAACTATCCAAACTATCCAAACTTAAATCGTTGTAATTCAAGAATGCTTTGGAATATAGACGAAAGAAGACACTTAGCAGATTGTTGCTGAAGTGAAAGCTATGGAAGCGTGTTTCTCCCATGAAATAAAAAATAAAAAGTGTAATTGTGACTTTATCTCCCAATTCTGACTTTTTTTCTCAATTGTGTGATATAAAGTCAGAATTGCGTGATGATAACTCGCAATTGCAGGAAAAAAAGAAATGTGACTTTATATCTCACAATTCTGACATTATTACATGCAATTCTGACTTTATATCACACATTTACGAGTTTAAATTATATTTTTTATATAAAATATAAATTTTACAAAATAATTTTTACTCTAAAATTGATATGAAATCAAATCCAAATGTCTAACCAAGTTGTGTTTCAAATTTGAAGTTGATATCACAAAAACGTAAGTTCCCATGATTTTGTTTAGGCGTTAATAGCCACCGGGTGTCACCCACATTCCATTGAAGTTTTTTTTTTATGCATTCTCCTGAAACAAATTAATACATTTCTGTCCAAATATCACTTCTGTCACAAAATAGATGCGTTTTTTATATATATATATATATATATATATATATATATATATATATATATATGAAACGTTTTGACTATAAAGTAGTGCAAATAAATTTTGCAATATGAAACATGATAATGGCAACTGGTTTTCACCAGATGAATTTCACCAGAGTTTTTAAGCTTTCAAATGATACCTTATTTATGAAAATTACTAAAATAAGGCAATAAATAAAAACAGTGCCAAGTGTCCTGCTAGTGAGACGGTGTCAGTTAAATATTAGTACAAAGTAGTTAAAAACACTTACTATAAAGTGGGTCCTAATGCACAATTTTCTGTATGATAATATTTGTTATAAAAATACACATTTTAATAATTATTTTAAAACTGTTTGATAATATTGAGTGTACTGTTACGTTTAAATGTAAATGTAGGAGCAATAGTGAGGGTCATGGGTTTAGACATTCCACAAAGGTGGGAAACGCTGTGTAATCTCTTACAGCTGAACACCCACAGAGTCATGATAATATGCAGCTTGGTCACATTGTAGTTCTCTCTCACATCCTTAACACATGGTTACATTTTGCTGCCAAGCGGAGAACGATCTCCGTGCTTAATGTGCCCTAATGTATGAAATACCAGAGGGACCTTCCCAGCGCTGAGTCTCAGAGCTGAGCAGGTGGCAGCTGGTCGTCTTCACCCAGCTCGAAAAAAATCGACTCTTAACCCTTCACAACCCCAGTGTAACATGAAGCACTGCAGTGTTGAGCTTCAGTGTATACGCTTGTAAAATAATAACATAGCTTGAAAGGAGGTTTACGAAAATGTCAGTCACATAGGTGTAAACCCCCTGGCACATTCATGTAACAGTTTAACATGGTGCTCTGTGAATTCTAAATAATATGTATGTACAGAGAATATGACACACCAAGGACAACTAGGAAATGTCAGGGATTTATAACAAGGTAACTTAAAACCTTACGAGAAATTGATACTAAAAATATTAAATTTAACATTTGAAATATTTAAAATAATATAATTAAAATTTTATATTTATTTAAATATAATTAAAAAACAGAAATTGTTGTTATTGTTCTGATAACAAATATAATTTAATGTGAAAATTATACAACAAAAAATATATTTTGAACAAATTTCATTCAATTTTGTTATTTTTGTGATAATAACAAAATAACATAACAAGAAAATTATACCAAAAATGGTACATTTAACAATTTTAAATTTGTGCATTTATTAATTAAATCAAAAATATATTTATATCGATTTAAATATAAAAAGTTCTCCAATTACTGCTTGAATGTTTAAAAAATAATTTAATGAGAAAATGATACCAAAAATATTACATTTAACATTTTAAAAATTTAAAATGATTACTTTCAGTAAAAAAAAAAAAAAAGAAGTATTTATTTAAATATATATAATGTCATGGAAATTGTTATAGCAAATGTTAGTTTTTCTTGTTTTAATTTCTATAGAAAATGATCCATAAATTCTTGACCCATTATTCATGTACATCTGGAAACGTCATGAAACCCTGTACGCAACTTGCGCATACATCAGTACACACCACACAGCATGAGTAGATTGAGGAGTTAGCTGTCTTCAAGTAGCACCTTCAGTGAACAGAAGTGACTACAGGCCTACATGAAGTAATCGAGTTCATTGAAAAAGGTCTTTAAAGCTCTTTTCAAAACTGGCCATCTGGCATCATGTTTGCCTACAAAACTGAAAACACCTTTGCTTGCAAGACAAATATGAAGCTTAAAGGCTCAGGAAAGCTTAGATGTATTGTTTAGTTTAGCTGCCGTGTTTCCACATTGTATTAGGTTGATATTGAGCTGAAGAAGTTTGTTTTTAGGTTTTAAGTTGCCTTAGATGGGTTGCATCCTGGTTAAAAACTGTAACAAATTTAATGTCTTCTACTGTTTGTTTGGTTCGTAAATCTGTCTCACAGATGGAATAACTAGAGTAAATGTAATGGCAACATGTAAGCTCTGTAATTCCTAGATTAATGTCTTTCATGTTTGTTCTGATTTTAAGAATTAATGTTTGTGAATGTTCAGTCATGAGCTAATTTCAGAGTTTGTGGTTTGAGGGCTCTTGCATTTTCCCTAGAGGCATCTGCAGACTATCCCGGTGTCTGGTTTCTATTTCCACACAAGAATGCTGACAGCCCTTGCCTGAATTTTTGGAGGTTTTGGAGGGGGGGAAACCAGTAGAAGAAATGCTCATGCTTTCCATTATGTTCACTTTGCTCCTTCATATGAAAATCACAATGTCACTCTTTCAGTTTGGCTGTCATGGAGGGACTGGTTTATAGAGGTCACTGTGTAAAAAAACGGTCCATTGTGTTTCTGAACTCGCTGAACTGTGCCACGAATGTAAGAATGGCTTCTGTTGAAGCAGACTGCCTCAAGAAAAAGAAATGTTTTCAGCAGGATTTCATGCCCATTAGTTTACAGCCACTGAGATATATGGGTATGTGTTAACATTTTACTCCAGGATGTGCAAGACAAATTGAATGAAAAACTTGCAAATTTGTCAATTTTCAGATGTCAAAGTACTTCTTTCTGTCCTAGTTTAATATGCAGAGATGACTATAAGCCATTTGTAGGTTGACTTTCTGAAGAGTATAAACATTTCAACATATCAACTTCAGGTGTAACCAAAGGTGTGAGTTTGGGCCGGGACTAATACCGGTTTTGGCTGAACAGTGATTATATGTCAGGTGTAGTCCAACACGTGTGATGCAGAATGAAATGTAAAGTCTTAGGAGAATCAACATAGCAAACTACACATTTAACAAAGACAACTCTGAATCATGAACTTAGGGCTTAAATACACATCAGATATGATTAACAGAATGAGAAACAGGTGCGCAACTCAATTAGAAATCATGACAACTAACTAGAAATGAGAACAGGGAACACAAGAAAACAATGATTGTGACATTATTATTAATTATAAAATTCAGTTGCATTAAAGACACATAAACAATGAATGGTAACCAAATGAATTTTGGTTTTCATTTATTCTTAGATTTTTTTTAGAAGAAAAGCATTTGCTTCGCCTTGCAAATTTTCCCCACGAATCTAAAGGCTGGAATATACTACCCGATTTTTAAAATCTGAACAGATTTTTAAAACCCTAGGCATCATACACTTGCCGACTTTGTAAATGGTTACAGAGAAAAGCTGGGCATCATACACTACCAGACTTTACAATCGTTCGGAACACAAACAGAAACACGCGCCTGGTTGCTAGGAGACGCATGACAGACAGGCAAAACAAATGCAGGAGATTTATGCATGTCGTGCGCGAGCTCACGGCTCCATCTAGCGGCTATAAGCGGTATATAATAGTGTCTCAACATGATTACTCTTCAAGCGCCATGATTCGTGAGCTGAACGGGCTAAGTTTTTCCTTATCACCCGATCTTGTACAATAGTCTAATTTTTTCTCGATCTTTGTGACTTCGCACCCTTGATTTTGCTTGGGCAGCGTATGACTGTACCGTGTAACGTTATACTGTATTTATTAGCAACACATATTGTTCACTGATATGTGTTCTAAAATTGGCTCAAAATATCAAACAGGTTTGATATCCTCCGAATGGATGGAATCAAAATCTGAAGCTAAAAAATCGGAGTCTATGACCATCATATACTACGCGATTTTCCATGGAATCTGTCGGCTCAAATCTGCAGACTGGCTCTGACTTTTGTCAACTAGCGTCAACTTGTTCAGACTGTAAATCGGGGCAAAATTCGTGTAGTGTATTCCAGCCTTAAGGTGTTTTGGCAGTTTTATTTTATTTATATTGTGAGTTTTGTTTTTATATATTCAGTTTTTATTTAAATGTTACTTTTATTAATTTTATGTGCTTTTACCTTTTTTTTTTTAGTTTTCTGTTTAATTTCTATTTAGCTATATTTTTTTTATTTAGTTTTCAGTACTTTTGGAAATTTAACTTAAATGTACTGTATTTCAGTTAGTTGCCATGGCTACATTTGTTTTTTTTGTTTTTTTTTAAGTTTAAGTTTTTCATCTAATATTTTTATTTAATTTCAGCTTCATTTCAATTAACGAAATCAATTTGTAATAGTTTTAGTTAACAATAATTTATTGTAAATAAAAGATCCTGACAATGTCACTGCTAAATACCTATAAATATTGTGGTGTTCCGTCATGTTTCTCACAGACACGCCCACAACGTGTAAGCTCTGGTCTTAAAGAAAATCCTGAGCTACCCACTGGTATCTACGTATGTGTATTTCGAACTTCATTTTACCCCTAAACAAATAATGAAAAAGAAGTATATTGGGGCCTTGAGTGTACCCAAATAAGCAAGCCAAAAGATGGCAGTGGCAAGGAACACAAACTCCATCAGTGACAGAAATGGGACCTTGGGAGAAACCAGGCTCAGTCGGGGGACCAGTCCTCCTCTGGCCAAACGAGCCAACAAAGAATAAAAAGCCTGCCGTACATAATAACACACTGTTCCTCAATACAGATTTCTCCTTGAGACACATTTCCTGCTTCTCAACACACTGCAGAGCCAAATATGTCACATCCAGAAATAAAACATGGTACACTGGGGAGGAGAGTGAGAGTTTGTGAGAAGCTTAGTCTGAATCACAGGATCAGGGTGTGGATAGACATCTCTTGATGTAAACCAGACACTGAAGAGACTGTTTCTAGTGAAGTATGTGTACGACATGTTTGGTCACTTGGTTTGTTGTAGAATATCAGCTGTGTATTAATCTCTGTACTGAACATGTGGCTTCTGGGTTTCTACTTTTATATAGATTAGACCAGTGATTCTCGCTGATGCGGTTATTTTTATTGATTTAAAATACAAGTACATCAAACAAACACATCAAATTCACAGTTCAGTCTTTTGAAATTGTAGGTTTTGCATATGTCAAGTTAGTACTTTACTACAGAGCAAACAGGAAGGCTGCCCATCTCGCTCATTGACAGCAAACTGATTCTTCCATACCTTCAGTGCTGATGCTATGACTCTCTTGTTTGCATGTGTTCCTTCATTGTATGTTCCTCATTTCGTTTTTCTCCTCTAATGACAAAGTTGATCATTTTGATCCCTATATTTGCAAAAATAATGGCTACTGTTGGAATTCTTCCAAAGCACATTGTAAGTGTTCGTTAACTGAGTGATTGCCTCATTACATTGCCTAATGTCTGGAAATAATAAATGCTCACCAAAATGATTTTACACGACAAATAAAGCATTATAGCTCATTTATATTTGTTTAATTCACTTTAATTTAAATTTAAAAACAAAAATAAATTGTAAATCTATCATTTATTTTTTAATTGTGGTCGGCATATATATATATATTGTAGTCAACATTTGAAGTGGATCAAAAAAGTTCATCAAAGTTGTTTTAGGACAACTTTGATGAACTTTTTTGATCCACTTCAAATGCTGCTGTGCGTATATATATTAGGGGTGGGAATCTTTAGGCACCTCACGATCCGATTCCGATTCTGGGAGTCACAATCCGATTCCAAAACGATTTTTGATCCACTTTTTTTTCTTATTAATTAGTTTCGTAAACTTTTTAAAAAAAAAATGTATACAGTCTATGTAATTATAAGTAATTTTTAAATAATTACTCGTTTGAAAAAAAAATTGTATGTTAAGATTTTTAAATATAGGCTATAAACAGCTACAAAACATAAAAGCAAGTAGTCCAATAAATAATAATAAAGAGGAACAACGAAACATTACAAGCAATAAACAAAGAGTGCTTTCAGTATTTAAGAGTATCTGAACGTTTTCCATTCAAAAGCTGTGAGGGATTTTTTCTCAGCTTTACGGTTGTTTGATTATTACTGATGTCATCATAGACAGCGGAAGAATAAGCTGCATTCACAATAACGCACAGATCTCCTTTGAAATATAAGATGTTTTTGTTCTCTCTGTTTAATCCTTTAAGACATCTGACTGTTTACATTAATTTTGCATCATAAAAGCATTTTGAGATGCAAGTAGGCTACATTTAAACACTTAAAGGTGCCATCGAATTGAAAATTGAATTTACCTCGGCATAGTTGAATAACAAGAGTTCAGTACATGGAAATGACATACAGTGAGTCTCAAACTCCATTGTTTCCTCCTTCTTATATAAATCTCATTTGTTTAAAAGACCTCCGAAGAACAGGCGAATCTCAACATAACACTGACTGTTACGTAACAGTCGGGATCAGAGGGGGCCGAGAAAGTGAGCAATTAAAGGGGCCGCAGCCTGAATCGGCGCATTTCTAATTATGCCCCAAAATAGGCAGTTAAAAAAATTTATTAAAAAAAAATCTATAGGGTATTTTGAACTGAAACTTCACAGACACATTCAGGGGACACCTTAGACTTATATTTACATCTTGTAAAAAAACGTTCGATGGTACCTTTAAATGGAATCGCACACAGCTACTTGCGCGAGTGCACCTTCACAAAGCGCACGTGGAAATTGAAAGCTGCCTTCTGTCAGTGAGTTTCATATTTATAAAATATAAGCCAATAGCACTCCAAACAATATAAACGATGCCTTTGTAGTGCATTTGTAAGGAAAATAGGCCTACCAGCGGGCGAGAACGCAAACTGTAAGCGCGCTTCTCTCACAGCGCAAAACCTGTGCAATGATGAAACGCGAATGTCTGCGCAATGGGCATGCATGTAATTCGCTCTAGCTTTTCCAAACTGTATGAAAGATTATTTTATAGAAGGTTCAAGTGGTGTGTGTATGAGAGGAAACGGAAACAAGCACAATACGGTTGTTTCTGATGGTGCGTGCCCACTGGCACGGAGCGAGTGTATTCAGTTCATTCCTATGGAAGTTGAGCATCTTCAGGCTTGCGAAAGTGAAGCTAAACATCCATATGAATGAATTGAAAACGCTCGCTCTGTTCCGCACCGGTGGACACGCACCGTAAGCACGCGCAGCGTCATCTCGCAACTGCGGTTAAAAATAAGCACAGAATCGATTCTGAAATTCTCACAATCGATCCAGAATCGTTGAAGAGAGAATCTCGATGCATCGATTTTTCCTCCCATCCCTAATATATAATGTATAAATTCTCTTTACGTAACATATGCTACTAAATGGAAAAAAAAATTCTGCTGACCACTTTTTATTAATAGTCATTTGTTCTAATCAAGTCAAGCTTGCAGTCCATCCCCGTTCAGACTTTCATTCAGGGTCAATATATTTACTACTTTTTCACCACAGATGTCCGTCCAGAATCAAAATGAACTGATCAAAATGAAGATCCTCACTGCTCCTTGTTTTTGTAGCCAGCTTTTCTCATAGGATATCTGCCATCTCTTCACTAGCCAAGTAAACATTGCCCTCCATCATTATTTATTTATGTCTTTTCTATGTGCTTGTTGTTTTGTTCTTGACTCGCTGGACGTGCCTGTCATATTTTTATCTCACCCGCTTGTATGGTTTTGGAAGTGAAAGATTACATTTATGCGAGTGATCAAGGACGATCTTTGTGTAGAGAAAAATGAATCGATTTCCTCTGAGAAAATAAATTACTACACCTACTTCATTTGACCTGGACGCTCCATGTGACGAACACTTACAAAATGAGGAGAATTTGAAATCACTGCGGCTGGACTGTGGTCATAACGACTAAGATGATTTCTGTGCTTGTCCTTTAGACCTTCAGTACAAAGAAAAAAAAGTATTCATCTATATTTAACACCCAGACAAGAGGAAACTGGCAGCTCTTTTATATTTCTTAAAGGGATAGTTCTCTCCAAATGGAAAATTAATTCATGTTCCACAAAAGAAAAAGTCATCTTGCTTTGGAGCAACCTGAGGGTTGAAGCCTGACAGACAGTTGTATTCTGTTAAATATATATCTCCTCATATTAGTTTAAAACAATATGAGGATGAGTAAATTGATGACATTTTCAGGTCCATGGGAAATATTCTTTTAATTCCTGTTACTTTGTTGCAACTCCTCTTGACATTGATGGAAACCCTAGAGTCAACCGGATTTTCCAATATACAGTTATTACTTTGATCAAAACACAAAGCGTGCTTTGTTCTGGTTTGACCTAGAATACAGTGACATTTAATTACATAAAAATCCTTGTAATCCACTGGTTGAATCTAAAAGAAATGTCTGTGCCTGTTGATAGTCCGAAAGATTAGGTGAGATATGTTCAAAGGGAAAGGCTTGAGTCATGGAGATGTGGAGATAGAGAGATAGAGAGCAGGTGGAGGCAGGCATGACAGGTGAATTAATCCTTCCTCGAAGCATTTTAGGGCAAGGCTCGACCTGTACCTGATTTTCCTAGAGCTTGGATTCAAGTTCCCAAATGAGATCAGAGTTCATTCCAAAATATAAAACAATAATTATTCAGTCTAGGAACATTGCCTTAAGATAGATAGATAGATAGATAGATAGATAGATAGATAGATAGATAGATAGATAGATAGGTAGATAGATAGATAGATAGATAGATAGATAGATAGATAGATAGATAGATAGATAGAAACAAAATAAACATTTTAAACAGCAAGCATTTTTATATAGAAAGTATAAGAAAAGCATCTGTTCATATCAACATGGGTATGTTAGCACGAGCTCTGCAAATTAGCAGTTTCCTGTTTTCACCTTTGGAGATCTTACATAGACGGACTCAACAAATTAAATGAGTCAGAAAAGAGTTCTGCGTGAAAGAAGGCGGAGCCTCAGCGCAAATCTTCTATTACGTTTTTATCACAGACCAATGGTAGTATGAAGGTGTTTTGCAGCTAGAGCAAACTTTTCCTAAGAGTTCGCTTTGGCAAGCCATTTCGAACTCCCAAAACAAACTTCGTTTTGGCCTGATTTTGTTCGAAATTATGTCACATCAGTTCGTTCTTTGATTTTGTTTTGAAGTATATCAGGGCCTTAAGGAATAATTGATGATAGGCCATTGAATTATTAGAAAAATAATGCACACCTGAGGTGGTAATGCTGTCACGAAGCAGAGACATTGTTCATATGTTTTATTTCAAGACATTTGTCAGGTTTTTGTCCTTAAAACGCTCTTGAGCGCAGGACTAATTTCTTACGCAAGCCATTGATATTCAGACTAAATTGATATATTTAGCCGTGCATGTGTGAATTACCTGAGTCTGTGTCTCTCTCAACAGTATTTTGCAGCAGCTTCTCTACTGTTAGCGAAGATGTAAGTTTAACTGCTTCCAAAATACAGAAAAATGTCATGTAGTTTTGCAGATGCAAACTATTTTATTGATGAAAGTCGCAGGGTAGCGCTGACAATCATGTTTCTGTGAGCATGAATGTTTGTCAGTGTGTCTGTATTGTATGTGTCGGAGAGAGTGCTTTCCATTTGGATAATGAAACGTAATTTGATGGGGAAAACCCTATTGTGTTATATTTATGTGCTTGTTCAATGTCTTTGTCGGTTTTGGTTCATTTGCTTTTGTAGGCTATAAGGACCTTTGTAATAACGGAAATCATTTGGTGAAGTGATATGGAACTATAATGCGGTCAAAACCTGCATGGATCTACTTTAGCCGTGCATTTACTAGAAAATAATTCTATTCCTTAGAACGTTCATCAACCAATCAGAATCAAGCATTCTTCGGCCCTGTATTGGAAACAGGACATAAAATATCGTTCATTTTCAAAGTGATTTTTCCGACATCTTATCAGAATCCACCCTGACTTAACCAGCCTGAGCATTTAAAGCAAAATATGATAAAACTGCAGCACATGCTTAGAATAAACAGAAGGTTATTCGTGCTTTGGTGTGAAAGCTAATATAATTATTATATTGTAGTTATAATATAATAATAGTCCATTATAGTTATCTTTATAGTTATTGTTCTTGTTGTGATCAGGCCTTAAAAATAAGACTAAACAAGAATTAAAATAAGTAAAAGACAAATAAAAATCAAGATATTTCTGTTTCCATTGAAGAACCAGGATTCACACAGTCTTGAAAAACCTGGATGTACAGTATGATGTAGACTAATTTTGAAAGTGTGATTTCTAGACCCTGAAAAAGTAATGTAAAAAATGCCATTCCATGGTACAAAGAAAATTGACTCTACATACTGCAGAAAAAAGTAGCATGGTAGTATGCTATTCAGAATTAAATGTCATTAAATGTTACATTTTCTTGATTCCCTCATTTTTTATTCATCATTCTGAACTTACATTTAACAAGCAGATTTCTAAAGATCCATTTCTTCCAGCTTAGAGCTATTGCAAAACTCAAATGTAGTGATCTGGAAAAATGCTTTTATCTAAAATTGGGCATTAGTCAGTCTTCACTGCCTTGCCTGCAGCGAGTTCGGAATGTGGCTGCTAGGCTCTTGACTAACACCAGGGTTACGTTTCTGAACTCATTGACTTCCAACATACCTCAGATGAGCCAAGAAAATAGATCATATCTATTGACTTTGATATCTATTTGCACTGCAGAGCAAATGAAGAGCTTAGGCAATTAAAGAGGACACCAAAAAAGTCCAGTGTGGGACGAATCAATACCAATGCTCTTGGAAAGAACTGCAGTCTTGTACCACTGCAGGTTCTATCAAAATGCCAATGCTATTAGAAATCACAGAGGACAGCTCTGAAAACCAAGAATGGATGCATTCATTGGTAAAGACACTCCTAGCTCACAAACACGAAGCAAAGAGTGAATGTCCAGGAAAACCTACTGAAGTGGAACACAAGAAATGTCACACAACATAAAGAAGAGTCTGACTCAAGGGCGGAGAAAGACTAAAAGTGTTGTGCTGTTGTCAGTTCCTTTTGTCCAGGTTCAATTGCGCTTTTGTCAAATCTAAGCAAGGATGAGTCAATAAGTGAAGTCTTGAAGCTCCATGATTGAGAACCAAAGACTTAGAGCACAGTGTGGAATTCACACAGTGTGCAATGAACTTGACCTCACCTTCTATTTCAAAATACAACATTGGATCAAAAATGCAAAATATTGATTTTTGTTTCCTAGAAGGTAATTAGATGGCACTTGCTGAAATAAGTATGTAATGAGATGTAACATTGAATATATATTGTTCCATTATGAGTAGCCTACTGTTTCACATACTGTGTTTTAATATTAGGCAATATTCCATTGTAAATATAGACTTTATTAATTTCTTTTAATTTACCCATAATTATTCCCAAGAGGAGAAATACCAAAAGCCTTTACATTGAATAAAAGTCAGATAAAACTGGTAGCAAAACACAGCATTGGATAAACCCCATAGTTTAGTTAAATACAGGTTTATTTACTGTATTTCTGAAGCTAGTGAAATGTTTGTCAGAATTCTTTATTGGAGGTGGTTCAGTTTGGCCAGAAGCAAAATATAACCCATTATGAGCTTAAAGAGAGCAGGTTTCTGATCACCTCAGGCATTCTCTTAGGATCAGCAAAATCACATCACACAAAAGCAGGTGTTCCTTCAGGGCTCATTCTTTCTTTGCATAGTTTGGTCAATACAAGTTATGCATCTTTCTTCAACATATTTTCCTCTGTTGCTCCAGGCAACTGTCAAATTGATTCAGGTGATTCTCTCCAGGCCAGAGACTCTATACATGTTGCAGGTCAAATAGCAGTAGAGAACGGAAACAGACAATTCTTTCTTTCCTTCATTTATGTCTTTTACCATTCTCTTTTTCCATTTACCTAATATTCCTTTCACTTTCAGAGCTAAAGAGAAACAACTCTCAGTGTGAGCTTTGATTCTGACTGTGGAGTAATAACACATTTCCCTTAGTAAATCGTTTTTTTACTTCATCTTCAAGAGGTTAGTTCACCCACAAATGAAAATTCCATCATCATTTACTCACCACCAATGTTCATAAAGAGATTGAAAAACCAATCCATATGAATTGAGTGGATTTAGTTCAAATTTTCTGCAGAGACACGATCGCTTTATATGATGAGCAGATTGAATTTAGGCTTCTATTCACATATAAACTTTGATCAGCGAACATAAACAGAAGTTCAAACGAGCTGCGTAACATAAGAATGAACCTCATTGGTTCTTGCTGAAGCTCAAACGTGCTGCGTAACACAAGAATAAACCTCATTTGTTCTTGCTGAATCTCAAACGTGCTGCGTAACACAAGAATAAACCTCATTTGTTCTTGCTGAAGCTCAAACGTGCTGTGTAACACGAGAATGAACCTCATTTGTTCTTGCTGAAGCTCAGATGTGCTGCGTAACACAAGAATGAACCTCGTTGGTTCTTGCTGAAGCTCAAACGTGCTGTGTAACACAAGAATAAACCTCATTGGTTCTTGCTGAAGCTCAGACGTGCTGCGTAACACGATAATGAACCTCATTGGTTCTTGCTGAAGCTCAAACGTGCTGTGTAACACAAGAATAAACCTCATTGGTTCATTCTGAAGCTCAGACGTGCTGCATAACACGAGAATGAACCTCATTGGTTCTTGCTGAAGCTCAAACGTGCTGCGTAACACTAGAATGAACCTTATTGGTTCTTGCTGAAGCTCAAACATGCTGTGTAACACAAGAATAAACCTCATTGGTTCTTGCTGAAGCTCAAACGTGCTGCGTAACACGAGAATGAACCTCATTGGTTCTTGCTGAAGCTCAAACGTGCTGCGTAACACTAGAATGAACCTTATTGGTTCTTGCTGAAGCTCAAACATGCTGTGTAAAACGTGAATGAACCTTATTGGTTCTAGCTGAAGCTCAAACGTGCTGCGTAACACAAGAATAAACCTCATTGGACCTCATTGGTTCTAGCTGAAGCTCAAACATGCTGCGTAACACGAGAATAAACCTCATTGGTTCTTGCTGAAGCTCAAATGTGCTGCGTAACACAAGAATGAACCTCATTGGTTCTTGCTGAAGCTCAAACATGCTGCGTAACACAAGAATAAACCTCAATTGGTTCTTGCTGAAGCTCAAACGTGCTGCATAACACAAGAATGAACCTCATTGGTTCTTAATGAAGCTCAAACATGCTGCGTAACAAGAATAAACCTCATTGATTCTTGCAGAAGCTCAAACGTGCTGCATAACACAAGAATGAACCTCATTGGTTCTTGCTGAAGCTCAAACATGCTGCGTAACACGAGAATAAACCTTCAATTGGTTCTTGCTGAAGCTCAAACATGCTGCGTAACACGAGAATGAACCTCGTTGATTCTTGCTGAAGCTCAAATGTGCTGCGTAACACGAGAATGAACCTCATTGGTTCTTGCTGAAGCTCAAACGTGCTGCGTAACACAAGAATAAACCTCAATGGTTCTTGCTGAAGCTGCGTAACACAAGAATGAACCTCATTGGTTCTTGCTGAAGCTCAAGATGTGCTGCGTAACACGAGAATGAACCTCATTGGTTCTTGCGGAAGCTCAAACATGCTGCGTAAAACGAGAATGAACCTTATTGGTTCTAGCTGAAGCTCAAATGTGCTGCGTAACACAAGAATAAACCGCATTGGACCTCATTGGTTCTTGCTGAAGCTCAAACGTTCTGCGTAACACAAGAATAAACCTCAATGGTTCTTGCTGAAGCTCAAACGTGCTGCGTAACACGAGAATGAACCTCATTGGTTCTTGTGGAAGCTCAAGCATGCCTTGAACACATGAATGAACCTCATTGGTTCTTCTGGAAGCTCAAGCGTGATGTGTAACACAAGAATGAACCTCATTGGTTCTTCTGGAAGCTCAAACGTTCTGCGTAACACAAGAATAAACCTCAATGGTTCTTGCTGAAGCTCAAACGTGCTGCGTAACACGAGAATGAACCTCATTGGTTCTTGTGGAAGCTCAAGCATGCCTTGAACACATGAATGAACCTCATTGGTTCTTTCGGAAGCTCAAACGTGCTGCGTAACACGAGAATGAACCTCATTGGTTCTTGTGGAAGCTCAAGCATGCCTTGAACACACGTGCTGCGTGAATGAACCTCATTGGTTCTTTCGGAAGCTCAAACATGCTGCGCAACACGAGAATGAACCTCATTGGTTCTTTCTCATCAAGCAAACATGCTTGTGCTTCCATTTACCATAACTTATTGTTGATGAATTGTCTTGTCTGTTGATGGATATTTATATGTGAATAGAAGCCTAAATTCAATCTGTTCATCATAAAGTGATCGAGTTTCTTCAGAGAATTTGGACTCAACCACTCAATTCATATGGATTAGTTTTATGATCTCTTTATGAACTTTTTGAAGCATCATAGTGGTAGTTGCTTAGACTGTCAATGGAGGGACAGAAATCTCTGATTCTATTAAAAAGATATTTATTTGTGTTCTGAAGATGAACAAAAGTCTTATGGGTTTGGAACAACATGAGGGCGAGTAAATGATGACAGAATTTTCATTTTTTGGTGAACCCTCTAAAGCCACAATGTAATGGTAGTAGCGACAGGTCTTTTCACCTGTTTTATGACATGCATACAAGTGAAACGGGTTATCGAAAAAGAAAAAATGTAGGACGTGAATTTGGTTTTATCTATTAGTGGTTGATGGAGGCAGATCTGACTCCAAGCTTGCAGTCGATTGTAACAAAGGAGCACAGATAAACACAGAGAAGTCTGTTGTTTCACTGGAAGATCAAGTTATGATATTTTAAGTAAAAATTGAGGTCAACAATAGCGTGTATTTATAAATGAATTTTTATTTCATGCTGACTTTAGGGAGTACAGCAAAAAAGTGAAAAAAGGTGCCTTTTGTTAGGCTTCAAGATTTACATATTAATAATCCAATATAACCCAAAAGAGTGCTGATGCTTTAATGGGAATCCTAAAACTGAGGTCAGGTTGTTACCAGAGCAACATTTTGTGGTGCAGGATAAAAGATGTTACAGTGACATTTCCCATACAGTGCTTCCTGTAGTTCCTTGACTTGATATTGACTTTAATATATGCTTAGTGAGGTTTTTGTTTTTCATGTCAGTCCTGGTAAATTGCATTGACCTTTTCCGATAAATGCCCTACTAACAGCGGCATTTGCTCTGTACAAGAGAATCTCTGTAATTCGAGGAACATCCCACAAAAAAACAGCTGCAGTGCATTTTTCTTGCCGTTTTCCCAGGCAGTGCTTGTAGAGCTAACTAATTTATCACCAGCCCCACCTGGAGAAGACTGATGTAAGCTGTATTCACTATCTGCTCCAGAGTTTTCCCTTTGCATCCCATTATTCTGTCTAGGCCTAATGTTGCTAATAACAGGGCTGCTGACTGATAAATTGTCCACATTGAATTACCAGATTTTAAGATGAATGCCAGATTTTTTTTTTTTTTTCATTCTTGCCGAAGAATGTGTATTTAATTGTTTGATGGTTTGATCTAAACATCTTTTTTTTTTTTTTTTTTGAAGGAAGAGCTGTGTTCCTGGTCATAAAGTAGCTCATATCACAGCAGGGCACATCCACATTCTGCCAGCAATGTTTTATAGTGAATATTTCATGTGCAATGTGGAACACGGTTGTCAGCATGATCTTGTCATTTACATGAACCCTGAATGTACAGTCTAACATTGTTTGGCTGTAATCAGATATGACTTATCCATCCTTATTCATCTATTTAAACCTTTTCTGCTTGGTCCCAATAAAAATAACAACTTGGGAGTAGTCAGTGGATACAATTTCATGTTAGTTGTTAAAGATTATAGGGCTCTAATTGGTTGATTTAGTCTTGCAGAGGCTTGCAAATCATTCCAGGTTCACAGCGCCTTGTTATTTTCCAAAGCTTTATTTGATTCATGGAGACGCATTTTCCATCAAATAGACTTCTAAAGTCCTTAATTAAGTAGTCCTTAATTAAATATAAATACTTGTTTTTTTCAGGAGTCAAGCACATTTAGGTGACATATTATTATTATTATTATTATTATTATTATTATTAAGCATTTTGATTTACAACTAGGTCATGAAATTGTATTTTTTTTTTTTTTGGCCCTAATGTTCATTAGCTTATTTAACCAAAGAAAGAAAAATAATTTTGATAAAATGCACTCAAATGTTTCAAGGTCCCATCTGATTTAGCGTGAATTCCATTTGTGTTGCGTCACTCTTTCAGGATGTAGTAACACAATCTCTGCAATTATTCAAACTTTTGACCCTTTAGTCCTGAAGGCAGTACAGTTACAGCTTTGCACATCATGGGGCCTTTGTGCCTGTTTGCACAATATCTCAGAGATGCTTGTCTACAAATGGCTAATTCCTTCCAGACCTCCATGTCTAAAATGATCCTGATATCTGCTTTTCATAAATGAAAGGATATCTGTGTTTCATTGTAGTTCGGGGACTATTGTCATTACATTGTCACTCTTAACATGAAATATACATCGCTTTGCATTCCCTTTGACCTCTGCATCTGGGTTTGGATGACACGTAAGTGACTCTTGGTAGACCAAAAACCAAGAAAATATGGGACCAATTTCGCAGCATAAGAGTGCTATTCACATGGCTTTGATTTGTTGGTTCAGGATAATTTTTGTGGAAAAATGCTTGGATATCAATTCTATTATTTTTTATCATGAAAGCAAGTTCTAGGAGCATGTTATGTTGCAGAAAATGTTAACTTTTGTTAACAACTCTCTCTCAGTGAAGCTCTCATTTTAAGAAGAGCCACAAATAAGACAATTAACAAAATATTAAACATAATAACCCTGAAAAAAAGCAGTACTCTCAAGTGCTTCAAGTTTTTCTCACAATAACTTTTAATCTGCTGGTGTGACAGTGATTTTAGTGGTTGTAATGTGGACTTCAAGTGGAGTTAGAAATATCATATTACAAGTTCAGAGCATGAGTGGGAAATTCTGAGTTCTGCAAAATGTGAAACATGCCAAAAAAAAAAAAAAAAAATCTTGTAAATAGTATCCTGGGAAGGCCAGGTGCACTTGAAGGCGTTCAGTTCCCCTCAAGTTCACACAGATGTCAAAGTTCATCACATTAACTGTGAACATGATCCATTGACGTCTGACAACCACAAAGATTCCAAATGTTTTGCCTTAATCTTGAACAATCTAGCTATTGTTGCTATTGTCATCTACATAATAAGAAACTTCTTTTTGTGAAATATTTTGCTTGAGTATAATGTTTTGCTTTCCTACTCAGAGTAGATTAAATTAAAATAAATAAATGAAAAAACAGGTAATGAGAAAGTTTAAAATAAAAAAAATGAATAAATGATATCATATGAAAAATAAAGTCTCCTAAGGAAACTGTAGAATTTATTTACATGCTATTAATTGAATTACAAGGAATTTGTCATAATTCCAAGTAGAATTTTATCCCCCATAGAAAGTACCACATTCAAGGTACAGAAAGGTAGTAAAAACATAATTAAAATAGTTAACGTGTTAAAATACCATGTGACTACAGTGGTTCAGCCTTAATGTTATGTATTGGCCAGCATCACACGCATGCGTCGTACTGTTCACGTGAACAGCGTCAGCAAATAATGAGCTGGCGTTCTGATGTAGAACCTGGAAGCACTGGACGTAAACAGTGTAGGAGAATGACAGGGGAGAGAAGACATCGAATAAAGTTGTTATTTTTGTTTAGATTTGTGCTCAAAAAGTATTCTCGTCGCTTCATAACATTAAGGTTGAACCACTTTTTTCTACTTTTCTGGACCTTGAATGTGGTAATCAGTGTTGGGCACGTTACTTTAAAAAAGTAATTAGTTATAGTTACTAGTTACTTCTCACAAATAGTAACGGAGTTAGTAACTGAGTTACATCATTATAAAAGTAACTAATTACCAGGGAAAGTAACTATTGCGTATGCCAAATAAATTGAATGCCCCCAATATTACAAATAAGTCTAAGAATAAATTATTCTTGATGCGACTCCTGACTATGATCCGCTCTTGCTCACGACATGAAATTTCTCTGTACTGTGTTGGTAGCCATTAAAGAAAATGTAGTTTCATATTTATGTTTAAACAGTCCTATGTTATGTTTTAAATCCATTTATTCGATTATGAAAAGTGAACAGCATGAGTAAGATACATCATAAGATGCGCAAATATATCGGGAGACATGGAGTGGGTCAGATATGATTTTGACCACTTCATTAAGTTTTGCTTTGTAGAAAGCCTCTCTTTAAAGTGAATTTCGTTTTGTAAAAATTGTATCTTAATTTTAATCAATGTTTCATCAACCAATTGCTTGGATTTAATATATAACAAGCAAATATAGCAGACAATATAATCATGGCCGGCACGGGTGCGATCACTGGCGCGTGAACTGGAGCGCATCTTATAGGCTAAATGAACCGAAACTCAGAGGCTGCTTGCCTCTCAGACATGAGAAATATATCTATAGTATGCTTGAAAAATCTACTTTAACGAAAATGAAGTAATTAAAAACGAAAAGAAAGAGGCTACTCTGATTATGTAGCCTAATCCGAATGAAATTCGGAAAAACATTTTCTCTCTAGGCGCGTCCATATGAGCAGATGATCAGCAATGAGAGTCAGCAATGTCAACTTAATCTTTGCAGCCGACACTGATTCAGAAAACATTACTTTATTAATAAACAATTAAAATGTCTCCTTGCTGTTTTTGTCACACTCATAATCATTACTTTTGCCGGTTCTTTATGGCAATTATGCGTGTCCTTGAGTGCTATATAGCCTATATTATGTAAACGCTCCTTATTATGGTTTATTCTCTCCAGTATTTAAGAAATTAAATTAATATAAATGTGATTAGTCAACTAATAGCTTAAATGAACAACTACTATTCGACTAGAAAAAAACTCATTTCACATCTTTTCGATCAAGCATCAAAAAGGGTATTCTGGTTTGAGCTCGCGCTTCGCGCGCATGCTCTGACAGACACACACACAGCGCATCGTACATTATTATCAGTTTAAAATTATATTTGTGTATGACTAACCGCAGCACACACCAGAGAAAAAAACTTTGCAGGTCTTATGGCTGAGAGAAGCTTACTCGGATGAAAACCGCTTCAGTGAGCTCAATTATAGAACGCACATTTTTTTGTCAGTAACGGTAACGGCGTTGTAACGGGAGAAAAAGTAATTTGTTTGATTATTCGTTCTGAAAAAAGTAACGGCGTTAGTAACGCTGTTTATTTATAATGGCGTTATTCCCATCATTGGTGGTAATTATGTTGCTTTCTATGGAGGATTAAAAAAAACCTCTCAGATTTCATCAAAATATCTTAATTTGTGTTTCAAAGATGAACGAAGGTCTTACGGGTTTGGAATGACATGAGAGTGAGTAATTAATGACAGAAATTAAATTTTTGGGTGAACAAAGCCTTTAAATAAGTGCTCATGATTCTGCACTCACAAATTGACTTTTGCACTTCAGAAAACACATCAGTCACTAGACATGGTTGTGAAGTATTATACGTTATGATGCCTTCCAGACCTTTGAATATGTCTTCAACATTCCTCAAAGCTTGAAGACAGAATTCTTCAGCACAAAGCAGTTGATATAAACCACAGTGAAATGTGGCCAGTTGCAAAGCTTTGACTAATAAAACCTGCAGTTTGTTCCAGCCTTCTAAACATTGGAGCAGTGGTGTAAACAGTAGATAACTATGTGCACTGTGCTTCATTATTTCACAGCTAGAGTGCAATAATGAAATATCCCTTGAAAAATGCAGCATTGGCTGCCAATCCCAAGTCAAGGTAAACTACATGAATTTCAACAAAATCCTTTTGATTTTGCACAATAATTCTGTTTGAATGATTTTTCTGCTCTGTTTTGATCATTGTTTAACTCACTCTGACAAGAAAAGGTTCTATATAGAACCTTTAAGGGTTCTGTAGGTGCTGTATAGAACATTTTAGGGGTTCACATCGTGGGGTCATTTTATGGATTTAGTTTAAATTAGTTTTATTTTAATTCAATTTTATGATTTCAGCTCATAAACATACTTTATCACTAGGAAAAATTAAAATAACCCGTTAAACATGAAGTATTAGGTAATAATTTAAGGCATTTCTCTTTATATAGAAACCTTTTGGCATAAAAGCATTTTTTAAAATTGAGTTAAGAACCCTAAGGTTCTGTATTGAACACCACTGAATGTTTGTGCTTTAGCAAGCACAATATTCTGCCATCCTAACAGTTGATTGGTGTCAGATTGGTGTCCTCATTGCCGTCAGTAAGTTACTTCTGAGCAAATCAAAAACAGACCCCTGTTGTTGCCTTGGAGACACATAATTTGATGACCGCTGCAAGCCAAGCTGGAAAACGTTTGCAGTCCAACCAAGACAGAACAACATAAATCAGTGGTTCACCAGCAGGTGATTTGTTCCTATAGGCTCCAGCTACAGTCCTTCTACCACAACTATGCAATGTTTCATCCTCCCCTTGTCCAAAGCGTGTGTTTAGTCTTTCTTAGCCCCTCTCCTGAAAGTAAGCTGGAGGCAAACTGGAACCTGATCCCCTGTGAAGACCACAATGATGAAGGTAGATCCAAACAAATCTACCCAGTGTTCCTCTTCCATCAATAGGAACCATGTTGGTTTGCTCTTTGAGCTTTCTGTTGGATTCTCTGCAAAGTGTTGATATAATCAACATGTTGTTTAGTGTGGGTAAAAAAATGAAATGAAACGGTAGGATGTGCCTGAGCCATGGTTTATTTAAAATGCTTTCAAATACAAAGACAATTTCTCTTCAGGAAATAAAATGGATACATTAGCTGAGATGATCCAGAGTTTTGCGGGCAAAACCTTCCATTATCTATTGTCAATGGTGTAGAGATGTATGAAGCACAGCTCACACAGAAGTCAAACCAAGCAGCTTTCTGTTGGTCAGAGCAACTTGAACCTGTTGAGAAATCTATGTGCGGAAATCTTTCGCTCTCATGTGAAATTCCCGATCATGTGACTGCACCTTTATTCTTACTTAACGGTAACCCAGCTAACAGGGAAAGTTCTCAGAACTTTTCTGGCAAGGTTGCTCTCAAATTATGAATAAATGTTCTTCCACTAATATTAATAGAATGTTTGTTCGAAGTAATCTGGGGCCTCATTTATAAAATGTTACGTAGAAACCTTCCTACATTTGATTGTATGATCATTTCTCAAATGCGTGCGTGATTCAGAGAACGAACGTTAGCACAAAAAAACGTGTGTACACCTCTCTTCCAGAAGTGAAATTTATAAATTGCAAATGATCTTAAAATTTGTGCGCAGCTGAATGGTTTCCGATCTCCGCTTTGTAAACGCCACCTAATTAATTTATTTAACATATAACAGAGCACCAGTCAATGTCCAAATGCTTTACTTGAGAAAGGCGAGCAGCAATAATTTCTTAAGATTTCCAAATACCTGCAGTTCTCCATCTCTCTGCCACAAGGAAAAGTTTTCATGCCTGCTTAGACCCTGACATGGTGCTAAGAACTTTTCCACATCAAGTTCAAATCTGTGCATGTGCACGTTTTATAAATGAGGCCCCTGGTCTTTAATACTGTCCTCAAAACATTACCACAAAAACATTATATCTAAACATTGTTTATTGAACGATTTAGTTGGACATTTGTCTAACATTTTTAAATGTTACAACTGGTTTCAGATTGTTTAGAAAACATTCATAAGGAATGTTCCAATAATGTTTGCGGAATGAAATGTTCCCTTTGCAAAAAAAAAAAAAAAAATAAAAAAGTTTTAAAAAATATTTCAAAAAATTGACATTTTAAACATTCAGAAATAACATTTCCATAACTTAATGGGAACGTTAGCAAAACATTCTTAGAACATATATTTGTTAGCTAGAAAGAGACGTATCGACACCCTTAAAGGGATAGTTCACCCCATCAAAAAAATACAATCTGTCATCCCAAAGCTGTAATGCATATCTTTCTTCTATGGAACATATATATTAAATGTTTATCTATGAAATGAAACTCAATGAAAACATGTTTTGGATTATATTGACTTATGGACAAACAGTTGAAACATAACACTTCTTAAGATATCTTATTTTGTGTGTCACAGGAGAAAAAAAAGTCAGGTTTGGAAAGACAAAGTGAGAAAATGATGACAAAACTTTAATTTTTGAGTGAACTACAGTGTCCCTTTTAACAGACATTTTGAGTATTAGAAGTAGACAAATATGATAATTAATCGAACTGTTGGAAAACATCTGAATAAAGTAATCTGGACTGTAGGCCAATTCACATTGCACTGACAGATGGGTCACTTCACTTTGTCAGGTTTTGTCAGGTCTTGTGTTCAACCAGTTAAACATGTTGATTCAGTGTTTGTTGAGTTGTAGAATATCTGAGAAGTGACGTCCTCTAATCCAAGACCTTAACCATGTCTTGAACATGGTCATTTATTTATTTATCTATTTATTTTTAATAAAGAAACAGAACAGTAGATGAAATTCTAGTTCTTATTCTAGTTGGGAAATAATAATTTTGGAACTATTTGCATATAATATTCACATTAATTTGCTTAAAAATATGCACACATGTAAGGGAAAGGAGAGTGTGTGTGTGTGTGTGTGTGTGTGTGTGTGTGTGTGTGTGTGTGTGTGTGTGTGTGTGTAAAACATTCAAATTTAACATTCAAATAACATTCAAATTCCCTAATGGTCTGGTGGTAGAACTTTTGTTAACCGTGTCAGAGGTTCCTGGTTCTAATCCGCCCTCATGTAGGTTTTTTAAAAAATAAAATGTGTTTTGGAGAATCGAGTCTCTGCAGTGGCATTAAGTGACAGATTGATGCGCTTGTCTATTTCTAATTATTTGGGGGGCCTTGTTCCCCTCAATGTCTATGGTGGTTACGGCCCTGCTGTAATTTGGTGATTGTGTGCTGGTCTGCATCTGTCGGTGCAGTGTGAATTGGCTTTATAATAGTCATCTTAGATGTTCTCCAGAATTGCACGACTGAATTTGCTCTTTCGAGAGTTTATTTAGAAATTAAGTGCCGTATGGACGCGTCTCATCTTGTGTTCCTGGCCTTCACCCTGGTTTCCCGTGTCCTCCTGAACGAGCTTCACAAGTAGAGCCTGTAGCTGCTGTCTCACGGCCCGCCTGCGCTCGCCGTCCTCCCCGCCGTCGAAATCTGCGCACTCCTGCACGGCTCGCTGCAGATCCACCTGCAGGGGGAGCCCTGCTTTAGCGCCAAGCAGCGTGGGAGAAAACCAAGGCCTGAAGATCTTCTCACAGATCACCTGCAGAGAGACAGAAAGAGAAGCATGACAGGTATCGACCCCAAAGGGAAAACCAGGGCTATGGATGAGGGATGGCGGCCATTAGCGCCATCCTGGTGTCATTTCATCATCTCCGGAGCAATCATCAGCCATATTCGCAATGCGTGCCATTTGAAAGGGACCTTAGCACAAAATGCAATGGTCTCCTTGACCCAACAGCCTGAACGTTACAAAGCCCTCATTGTTCTGAATGGCAGGCCATACAATGGGAAGGTAGAGGTCACCAAGGGTTGCGTTAAGTGATCGAGAACGGAGAGATGGGCTCTGTCTCAGCCACCTGCAGCCTGGAGCTGGACTTGGTTTCATGCGGCCAGCTCGTCTGTTAGCTTGTTCTCCTTAAGGGGAGTTGGCACTGACAGCAGGTGTTGACTACGAACAAACCGAAATGAACAGATGAAAGACGTTGCGTGACTGTGGCAAAGTATCTTATGGGAAATATAAACCTGCTTTTACCTGTAATGGCGGCGGCATTCAGAAAAACAGTTACACCTAATTCCACTCCATTTATTGTCATAATTTCATCGCAAATATTAACTGAAGTATTTTTGTAACTTCCTTGTTGTAAATTTGACTCCGATCAAAACAAAATGATGATAAATTTCCAATCTAAGCCATATATAATCGGTAATATATAATATATATATAATATATATGTTTTTTCCTGTTTTGTTCTTTTTGCAATGTAATTTCAGTGTAAATAGTCGTGTTGGAATTCTTGCACTTTTTAATGAAATTTAATGGTAGGGATGCACCGATATGAAAATTCGGGCCGTTTCAGTCATATTTCAAGCAATTCCAAACCATCATGGCAGACAGTGTGCATATGAAGTGTCTCAGCTGAAGGAAATAATCCATTATTTATTGGCCTTGATATATCGGCCAAATATGTTCTTATTTTCTTGCCAATAATGATAACATTAAAAATGAACATATGGAGTTTTGTCCTCTGTAGAGGACATTATATTTTAGACAATTTCTCTGAGACCTTACATGACACCGTCTGGATGTCCTGTAGAGAGCACAATCAGGGCTTTTCAGAGATACCAAATGTTCGGAGGTTTCACCATGACCTCTCCCTCTCCTTGGTCTTTAAAAATAGCTGACATTAATTTAGTGATCAAATTTAACACCCTTATGGAAAATTATAATATTTTGTTATTATCTTTTACATCTTACTAATTTTCAAACTGTTTGTAATAAATGGAAAATCTCAGGAAAATGTTATGGGGTTTCAAATCAAAATATGACTTTCTGCTACAAAACAGGACATTGATTTTATACATGTCCACTGTAGAGGACAACAGGATTGTTTATCAGGCATTTTGGGAGACATATTGCATAAAGCATATTGCATATTGTTTTTGCCTTTTCATGTCTATTCATGTCTTATTTTATTTAAAAAAAAGCTGAGTCCTGGTGTCCACTACAGAGGACATAGCATAACATATGAATAAAATATAATTAAAAAAAAAAAAATCAAATTTTTTTTCTTATGCTCTAAGCAATGTAATGACATAAAAAATAAAAAATACACAAAACTTTTTTTTGGTGGCCGATATATCGTGCATACCTATTTAATAGTAAAACTTAACAATAAGTTTCCATTAGTTAATGAGTTGTTGAACAATGAGCAATACATTTGTTACAGGATTTACTAATCTTTGTTAACGATAGTTAATAAAAATGCAATTATTCATTGTTAGTTGATGTGAGCTCAGGTTCCTTACATAATATTAACAGATACAACTTTTGATTTTAATAATGTAGTAGTAAATGTTGAAACTAATATTAATTAAGATGAATTAATGCTTTAGAGGTATTTTTCATGTTAACAAATGGAACCGTATTGTATTGTGTTACTAATGTGTCTTAAAATTAGGGGCCAAATTTACAGTGTCATTAATTTTTTTATTTTTTATTTTTTTTTTTTCCTTTTTTTTAAGCAGAAATGAATCTATAAAACTAGTGTTTTCACTGGTGAACATGCCATGGTCAGGTGTTTTACACATACAAGTCAGTTTAGGAAAAAAAAAGTCGTGTGAACAACCTCACAAAAAAATGATGAGAGATCGGAATTGTTGGCTTGTGGTGTGAATGGAGCTTTATTTATTTTTTTATGCAGATTTGCTAAACAAATGTAAAAATATGTGTAGTTTATCTGTAGCCTGCTGCGTTTAGCCATAGCCAGCAACTATCTGTCTCATAATCAAAGGTGCTTCCTTTGTTCGTTCAGCCCTGTTAACCCCCATTGTGTTTTGGAGCAGTAACGATGGCGCTATCTAATTCCCTTCAGCGTTATCATGAACTATTAACATTCCATGCATTTTTCTTGGCAATGTTTACAGCTGAAGACTGATTGTCTCCTCTGGCTATTTTAGTGGTATTCCTGTGTGACACTTATCAAAAACAAAGTCATTTTCTTTCCCTTTCAGAACAAGTCGGCACCCTATCACATATATAACCGCTAACCACATACCTCCCAAGGATTATTGAATGTCAAAATAAAGAATAATTGATGCAAATTATTAAATAATTGCAGTGTACAATACACAGAAACCTCACCCACCTGAAGATTACTGTTTTTGCGGTTTGGCCCACATCTGTTTTTAGTTTTGTCACACTTGGAGATGCAGTCAAAGAAGTTGCAGTCATTGTCACTGGTGCAGTTCTGCTCAAGTATGTCTCTCATTTTGGGCTCAAAAAAAGCCATGTCCACATCTATTGCCACCACCTGACCAGAAAAAAATAAAAACAACAGTAATTAATATAAAGTATATAGTATTTACATTTACATTTACAGTGGGGTCCAACATTTTAAAACAACAATAATCTGGTATTCAAAATCTATTTTAAACCTAGAAATAAAAAAAAAAATGTTTTGTGATTTAAAAGAAAAAAACAGTATGACAAAAAAAATCATATTCTGCACTACTTATAGGATACTAATTAAATATGACATTTTTCTGACAAATTTGAGACAATGAATCATCCAAACTCTGTACAATATATTATTAGTTCTTGCTTACATTTAAAATATCAGATATTAAAACTAAGAATAATCTAGATGACAATATTAATGAACTTTAAATTGAAATTGTATTGCAATAATTTGAAATAAAAAAAAAAAGTTTTTCAATAGTGGTCTCAGACTATTGAACTTATATCTATTTTTAATTAATAAACAGTGTTTAAATGTGTAAATAGACATATTCTGTAAAATATACATATAACCTCTGCAGTTAGCTCTTACTAAGATTCGGCGAGCATTGACAAAGCTGTTGCCGCATGCTAAATTCTGTTTTATCAGAATATTAATGAGAAATTGTGCATGATATTAACATAGTCCTCGACAAAAAAATTCACCGGCAATGCAAGCAAAATCTTAAACATGTACTAACTTTTGTAATGCTGTGTGTTATAAGATTCTATTGGTGATTTCACTTCAATTGATGGGTGTCATAGCGACGCATTCTGCATGATGTCAGATGCCGTTTACAGTAAAACCCATTAAACCCTCAGAATGAGCAGCATTCATCTCAACCTCATCGGCTCCGCTGGAACACAAATAACGTGTGCGTAATGCCGAGAATTTGCTATATAGATCTACAGATGCTAAATATAGATTTTTAATCTATTTGTGAATCATTTCATCATGACATCTGAGAAAATATTTTAGTTCACAGTATAATTCTCTTGCTTGTACACTAACTGATATGCTTAAATAGATAGCTTGTGTTTGAAGAACTCAACATTTAGTCTTATGATAACCAAACTATAATAATGATATTTTTTGTAATTATTAATTATCATTAATAATTATAATCATAATTAGCTTAAATACTTGGAATATCTGGACCATAACAAGCCTCGGGCAACACAAGTTTATAAGGAAATCTTTCGGAAATGTAATTAAGCAGTTAAACACTATCCTTCCTGTAGTTTACATCACAGTTTTACCAATGAGATGAGGATTATGTGCCCATGAATTTGATCTAATTAAAATAATGCTTGCCTATAATATGCAGAATAATCTAAAAGCAATAATCTAATTACTAGAATTATAATCTAATCTAATATTGAAACATTGTAAAATATTTATGATATGGGTCTAAGACTTGCCTTGGATGATTCATTCAACCACAAACACATTGCAAATGCTTGCATTTATTTTCTGCTTAATTTTGTTTAATCAGCTCGTACTTTTCTGATTAAATTAAGTAATTTAGTAGATCACGTGGTCCACTCCTGTCAGAGTCAACAAGGAATGAGTTCACCATTATTTTCATGACTACAAGCATTATTTCAGAGGTGCTTGAGAATAATGCTAACTAATAAATGCACAACGCAATGGCATAAAGTTTCCATGGTTCCACTTTATATTAAGTGCCTTTAACTGCAATGTACTATCATTTAAATTAATAATTTGATACTTATACTGCAATCCTCCTCTATAATTATATCTATAATTATACTGTTGACCTTTCCCTTACACCTTAAACCTACCCATACCACTTAACTACTATGTACTAACATTTAAATTAATAATTCGATACAATGCACTTATTGTGTACATACATGTTTTTCTACTTTTATTGAAAAAAAAAAACGGCATGTAATTACACCTGTTAATAATTTCTATGATTATATCTATAATTACACTGTTGACCTATCCCTTACACCTTAACCCACCCTAACCTTACCCGCATCCCACCTCAATAGCAGCAAAAGTGTTTTGCTATATAGTATGAACACAATAAGTACATTGTAATTTTTTTTTTTTTTTTTTTTTTTTACATACAGTAGTGGCCAAAAGTGATGTCTGGCCTAGGAAAATTGATATCTTCATCCTTTATTAAAGTATTATTAAAAATGTGTTATAGATTTTTTTTAAAAAGAGCTTGGAATCAATTGTTGTGATAACAATAATTTTTGGCCTGGCTGTCATGCATAGAAACAAGAGAGAACCATCAAAATATGAATAACTGATTGTTGAAGTCAATGCATTTTTTCTTTCTAAGCATAAATGAATCTAAAATAGTTTTTTTTTGTTTTGTTTGTTTTTTTCTAAAATAAAACCTATAGAAGCTTGTTTCCGCCATGAAATAAAAAATAAAAAAGGTAATTGTAATTTAATCTCACAATTCTGAATTTTTTTCTCAGAATTGCGAGTTATAAAGTCAGAATTGTGTAATATAAAGTCAGAAATGCGAGATATAAAGTCAGAATTGTGTAATATAAAGTCAGAATTGCGAGTTATAAAGTCAGAAATGCGAGATATAAAGTCAGAATTAAGAGTTATAAAGTCAGAATTGTGTAATATAAAGTCAGAATTGCGAGTTATAAAGTCAGACTTGCGAGATATAAAGTCAGACTTGCGAGTAATAAAGTCAGAATTGCGAGTTTAATAAAGTCAGAATTGCGAGTAATAAAGTCAGAATTGCGAGTAATAAAGTCAGAATTGCGAGTTATAAAGTCAGAATTGCGAGATATAAAGTCAGAATTGCGAGATATAAAGTCAGAATTGCGAGATATAAAGTCAGAATTGCGAGATATAAAGTCAGAATTGCGAGATAAAAAGTCAGAATAAAGTCATATAAAATCAGAATTGCGAGATATAAAGTCAGAAATGCGAGTTATAAAGTCAGAATTGTGTAATATAAAGTCAGAATTGCGAGTTATAAAGTCAGAAATGCGAGTTATAAAGTCAGAATTGTGTATAAAGTCAGAAATGCGAGTTATAAAGTCAGAAATGTGAGATATAAAGTCAGAAATGCGAGATATAAAGTCAGAATTGTGTGATATAAAGTCAGAATTGCGTGATATAAAGTCAGAAATGCGAGTTATAAAGTCAGAATTGCAAGATATAAAGTCAGAATTGCGAGTTATAAAGTCAGAATTGCGAGATATAAAGTCAGAATTGCCGGTTATAAAGTCAGAATTATGAGTTATAAAGTCAGAATTGCGAGATATAAAGTCAGAATTGCGAGATATAAAGTCAGAAATGCGAGATATAAAGTCAGAATTGTGTAATATAAAGTCAGAATTGCGAGTTATAAAGTCAGAATTGCGAGTTATAAAGTCAGAATTGTGAGGTATAAAGTCAGAAATTGCGAGTTATAAAGTCAGAATTGCGAGATATAAAGTCAGAATTGTGAGATATAAAGTCAGAAATGCGAGATATAAAGTCAGAATTGTGTGATATAAAGTCAGAATTGCGTGATATAAAGTCAGAAATGCGAGTTATAAAGTCAGAATTGCAAGATATAAAGTCAGAATTGCGAGTTATAAAGTCAGAATTGCGAGATATAAAGTCAGAATTGTGAATTGCCGGTTATAAAGTCAGAATTGCGAGTTATAATGTCAGAATTGTGAGATATAAAGTCAGAATTGCGAGTTATAATATCAGAATTGCGAGATATAAAACTTCGCAATTATGAGAAAAAAAGTGGCCACTACTCTAGTAGTTAAAGACAACTAATATAAAGTGTGACCAATGTTTCTATTCATACTTAAACCGAAAATGCTGTGCAACGTGCCAGAATAAGAGTCAATAAGTACATATTTGACTGAATAATTTTCAGTGTGGATTTTGGGATTTCACTGATTTGCTTCTGGCTATTAAGTGTTTACTCACCGTCAGATCCTTCCTGATAGCAAAGTTCTCTGGTTTGATATCGCAGAGGTGTAAGCGGTGGGAAAAATCATTCTCGAAATGCTCCACCATCTCCAGAAAGCTCAGAGCCACTCGGGGCACCATATCTCTCAAGGTGAACATCCTGTCCTGCCCGCTGTCTGGGCTCGGCGAGGGGCTCAGTGACAGGATCCTCCAGAGAGAATATGTGTTGGTCCCATGCGTGTCCAGCCGCCAAGTACTCCACGGCATAGAAGTGACCACAAGAGCCCAGGATCTTGGCCACATGGTGGGTCAAATCCTGCAGGACCCTGAGGAAGATATACTCCTCCTGCTGAAGGAGAGCCCATAGCGAGGCCAGCTCAGCTCGTGAGTACGTCCGCTCGCTCTCCTTCAGCTTCTGGCCCCACAAGCGGGGCAACGTCAAGTTATTTCCCGTCTCCAGGCCAAGTGAGTTCTTGATCTCCAGGGTGGCGTAGAAGACAACATCCAGAGGCGAAAGCTCCTCCTCGCCACCCATTCCTCCTGCCGCATCCTGGTACTCCAGCAGAGCCAAAGCCTCATAGGAGGAGAAATTCTCCAGCTTTGACTTGAGAACAACAGGCACTCCACGCCAACTGGCGGCCATGACCTTCTTGCCATTTTCGTAATAGAGGCAGCGTTTGTATTCCACATGACCGGCCACGCAGAGGTCCTCGCAGAGGTCACCGGTCAGAACGCCCTGCTGATACTCATCACACTGAAACAAAGACACATAACAGCACATCAGCAGCATTACGCTCCTGTTTTCCCATTACAGGCTAAAAGTGCACCATGATTCATCAGTTATTTCATTGCATTTTCTTATTGAAACACCATTTTCAAAAGAACAAGTAAATATATATATAAATTACAATTCAACTTTATATTATATTTGTATAATATTTATTTTTATTCCTAGCATGTCAACTACACACTTTCATAGTCTCATTATGATGTGTCTCATCAAATTAATTTCCTTTGCGTTAAAGCAGTTTTTAATCAATGCAATCTTAATTCCATCTCATATCACACTTATTGAATATGTGCCTATGTTGAGATACGGTACCAATGCCACCTGTCAGCATATTTTACTGCCATGCATGAATTTCACATATTTAATCTTGCAAAACAGTCAAATAATCATTTTTATGCATGGTGTTAAAACAGATCTGCTTTTGCACTTGCATTTTCCCTGTTTGACCCTCTCATGAAAAATGAGCTAATTACTGGTTGTTGCTGCAGTCTGCACATATATATGTCAGTTCAGGGGCTCCGGGGCTTCGGATGATTTGTGTTCCACAGAGATTACACTGCAAATCGTCCTCTGTCACCTTCCAAAGTAAACATCTGTTATCCTGCACACAGTCCGGCACTGGTACAGCTCCTATCTGCACTGGCTTTAGCGATATGTTTTCCTTATCATTTTCCATCAGAATGGTTTGTGGGATGATCTCCTTTGCTTGTCCCCTTGCATAAAATATGTCCTCTGTGTACAAAAAAAAATCATTTTACTTGTTTGTCACAAAACAGAAGTTCACACATTTGTGTATTAAACTTGCTTGGCTAAAACTGGCAAGTAAAAAAACATTAGATTTTTTTTACATTCTCTGAAGACGATTTGAGTGGCGTTCACCTGTGCAAAAGTTGCTGTCACTGTTCTAGAGTAATGGAGATATGGTCAGAAAGTCTTTGATATTTTGGCTTGAGTCTATGACGTGTGTGTGTTTTATTGGAAATCGGTCTGAATGCATAGAAATGTAATAGAATTCTCTATGAGAGAAGGGTTAAAATGCTGGGTTAAAAACAACCAAAGTTGGGTTGAAAATGGACAAACCCAGCAGTTGGGTTGGGTTAAATGTTTGTCCAACATGCTGGGCAGTTTTATTTAACCTAACTATTATTTAAAAATTGCTATATGGCTGGTTTAAAATGAACCCAAAATGGTTGGAAATTGAAAAATCAGACATAATTAACGCAACCGTAATAATCAAAAGGTGAACATTTATTAATAAGCAATTTAATAAATATTTATTGTTTAATTATTATTCATTAAACTTAATAAATGTTCATTTATTAAACATTAATAAATGTTAATTGTAAAATGTTCACATACTCTAAAAAATGCTGAGTTAAAAACAACTCAAGTTAGGTTGAAAATAGACAAACCCAGCAATTGGGTTGTTTTAACCCAGTGGTTGGGTTAAATGTTTGCCCAACTAACTGGGTTGTTTTATTTAACTTAACTATTGTTTAAAAATTACTGTACTGCTTGCTTAAAATGAACCCAAAGTAATGCTAACCCAACTGCTGGGTTAAAACAATCCATTTGCTGGGTTTGTCCATTTTCAACCCAACTTGGGTTGTTTTAAACTCATCATATTTTAGAGTGCAGATTTTGGGGTTAAAAGTGGTGAAGACATCAGAAAGTTGAAAACTGCTCAACTTTAAGCAAATAAGAGATGAACTTCACTAGGTATGTTTTCATGCACTAATTTTCGTCAAGTCAGAATCAATCCATTCCTGATTTCAAATTCTGGGTGTTCTTTTTAATATAAGCCCTATACGTTAGAATCTGATTTACATATTCGTTTACATGTGCATTACATGCATTCCAAACAAAATATGTGTATTGTCACATTCAAAACCAGAGAAAGCAACCACAATAATGCCGGAGCTACTCTTGAGTATCATTTACACGCTTCATTTTTTTCCTGTTGATGGGATTATTCAGGTCTACATTACCCCCTTCAATCTGATCTAAATTTCATTTGGATTCAATTGGATTGGATTGTCGGCCAGTCCGATTGAGCCATAAATTCGATTACTACCATATTATTTGATTGCATGTACACATAGCTAATGATATCCATGACAAATGTTTGCCAAAAATGCTGAAGAGGCTCCAAAGAGGCAGATCTCTGATGGTTTGAGAGGGTTTTTTTCTGCGCCAGCAGACACAAATGAGCAATAATAATAGCAAGTACCAGTAATTATTACTGTTACGGTTTGATGTTGTCAAAGACGAGGCTTTCACGGACGTCCACAACAATATGGGTATTTATTGATACAACGTGGAGAAACAACATCCAACACAGGGTATAACATAAAAGAACAGACAAGGAGTGAAGGGAGTGAGTCCATATATATAGGGAGTGCAAACGAGGAAGTCCAGGTGATGGTGATGGGTGATGATGAGGAGCTGACGAGGGAAGTGAGTGCAGGTGTGGAGACAAGAGGATCATGGGATATGGAGTCCGGGAGACAAGGGATCCGTGACAGTTACCTGAATTACTCCCAGTTGGTCACTTTACCATGACAACACACAAAGACAGCACTGGGAATCTTTGTTATCAGCTTGACTGAGACTAAACATAGAAAGAGCTTCAACCCTGCAAACCCTCTCATGGGCCTCTCATGGTGTTTATGCGGGCCAAAGATCCATGTTGAGGTCTGTGGTACAGAGCGTTTTTTTATTTTTTTTCAACACTGTAAAAGTGCCAGCCAAATTCTCCACATATGTTTTAATTCCCACACTTTGCTTCAGATGGGACAACAGCTCCCGTGTGCATGTAAACTTTTCTACTGTGAGGCCTGGACAGCTGCAACAAATCCAATGTATGTTTGTGTGTTCAGTATAGAAATGCACTCACTGTTTGGAGATTTGAAAAATGAATGTGTGTAGGCAGGGAAAACTCTTGCTTTTCGGAGAAAGTGACTCGTATGTTGTTAATCATGGCTGTGTTTGTAATCTAGCGGTTGGGATGAGCGGTTTTTTTCTTTCAATACAGCCAAGAAAGAAGATTAAATCCTGGATTTGACAGTATGTAGGTTTGGCACATTATGTCTAATGCTTTTAATGTGAATATTTTAAATTAACTACAGGCATATTCTAAATAGTAACTTTTTTATTTTAGTTTTTATAGTTTGTTTGCATTGTTCACATTCTTAACATATTTAAGTAATTTGAATTTGTTGTTGTTGTTGTGGAAAAATATACAACCAGACAGGGTTATTATCATTAACTAAAACTAAAACATTTCTGTTCATTGAAATAAAATAAAATATAAATATTAGATGAAAAACTTTAAATGAAAATTAGAAATGTTGCCTTGGCAATAAACTGAAATAAGTTGGAGGCACTAAAATTATTAACTGGAAATAAATAAAAACTGAAACTAAAACTGAAATAAAAAATAAATTATACCTAAATAGCAAAAAGAAAAAAAAAAACAATGAATAAAATGACAAAATCCATAGAAATTACTAAAAATTAAACATAAACATGCAATAAACATGAAAACTAAAAATATAAAAATAAAAGCTAAATCAAAATTTTTAATAAAACGATGATGAAACCACAATAAAAATCTAAAATAACAGTGCAATATATAGGGAATATATATATATTTTTTTTTTGGATTTTGAATGTCATCTATAGATTGTAGAACTTATAGTTATAATCTGGACTCAACAGTTTCAGTGACAATGCATATATTTTTTTATCCAGTCAGGCTGTTTCTAGTTATATATTTAGCACAGTTTGCATCAAGCATCACTAGTACTATAGCTCTTGCAGTTTGTGCTACGGACATGAATTAACTCAAACCGGTTTGTTGATGAGAGGTGTGCTGTAACTAAGCAATTGCACTTATATTTTTGGCCTGGTGGAACAACAGAAAACAAACACACACACTAAAGGAGGGACCATACTGAGAGATATCTAGGGAGCAGAAAACTAAAATGCTCCTTTGACCCACGCCAGTAAGCAAGCACAACTCCAGTGTTGAGTGACGACATGAAATAAGATGGAAACAATATTTTCTTTATGCTTCTGAGCATGTAAGGTAATGATTAAACATTAGACCCCAGAGAATAGCAGTCTATTTCTGTTGCCCACAGGCTGTATTGCCATCTGGCCGGAGTGCTGGCCAGTCCCGGCATGCCAAGAATGTCTGCATAGGCTGCTCTGGGTCACTCCATCATTTTCACTGTACCACAAACTCACTAAAACTCTGATACAAAATGAGAAATGTGCTCCAATACACTCTTGTATGCCAATATAGACACACACAAGAGCTGCACGATTAATCGCTAAATTAATCGATTCAAACACTCAGCGCGATTTTATTCCTAAATGACAACGATTCACCTGTGTCTATTAAACCTTTGCTAAGTAGGATCACAGCGAATTCATACCTGCGCTGGTGCTGCCGCTGAGCTAGGGAGAGCATGTGTAGGTATGAAACAGCTTCACAAGCAGTCTTTTCAACCACACAGAATCATCATTGATTCAATCATTCAAATGTCATCATCAGAAGTACTGTTATAAAAGTTTATAGTTAAGATATAAACACTGATGTGTACGGTAGCGAATCTACGGAGCCCCGCACATGACATGCAGGAAAAAAAACTAAATAGTGTGCATGCTTTACTAAGTCGTTCCCTCGATTTACTAAATTGTACTGACTGTATCATATCCGTTTACGCCTTGAGAACATTAAGCATTAAATCTACTACAAAAGCAATGATCTTTGCATGAAAGTCCATCGAATCAATGGAGCATGTCTACCTACCGCATGCAAGACCATCTGTGCTTAACCTTCACATCAGAGTCTAAACAGAGAATGAAACTGTATCAAGAGCCTGCAGCAGAGCACCACTAAAACAACACTTAGGTACATTTCAAGAACTCATGCCAACAATGCTATTATACATAGGCCTGGTTGCACAGGTGACAGATGGCTCCTGCTGATTAAAAAAGGTCTCATGTAGTTCAAAGAGTAATTGCACAAAGGTTCTCAGCCACATGCTGCCAGAAAATATAAACAGTTTATTGGGTGAATGTGCACCACTCGGAGTTGTTTATTGCAATGTTGAACCCCTTAGAAAAGCTAACTGTTTGGCAGATTATAACAATGTTTTTACAATTCATCAACTGAGAAATTGGCTTTAGTGTTTTAGAGATGTACTGTAAGAAAGAAGGCATGAATGATGGGTGAGCTGCGTTATCACTAAAGCCTCCAGGAATGGATTTGGTCTCCATTGAAAACAATCTGAGATCTGAAATTAAGAATTTAAACCTTTCAATCAACTTGCTCATTGTAAATAAACATCACTATTTCTGTTTTTTCGTAAGTTTTTACGACAATGTGTGTGGTCATAAGAAAGAGCTGTGACAAGTAATGGAAGGATTTGATTAGAAAGCATTTCCAAACAAACATCTAATGTGACTTATGAGAGACCGCACTTTTGAACTGCGCTGCAAGACAATTCAGTGGAAAATTAGAGACAGAGTACAAGGTAAACAAATCAAAATTCAAAAGCATGTTTTATTCTCATTTGGAAGTCGCTTTGGATAAAAGCATGGCTAAATTAATAAATGTAAACAACATTTTGGCATCCTACATCTGAGAGTTTTTTTTATTTTTTTACATGTAAATCCATGGACATCAATACAGAATTAATATGAGAGTTGTTTTGAATGTCAATGTGGAATGGGAATACACTTCAAATATCGGTAACATTTTAATTTTAGTGTACTTTAGACATTCTACTTACTATAACTTTGTAACTACATGTAAACTAGCAGTCAGAGTATTAGTAGACTGTCTGCTTAATATCTGCTAACACTTTATTTTGATGCTACTGACTACACTGTGAAAAAGAACTGTTGGTTTACCTTAAAAAAGTAAGTTGCCTTAAAATTTTGAGTTCATTGAAATTAAAAATTTGAGTTAATACAACGAAGGTGATTGATCAACAGAAACTCAAGATATTATGTTATCTGAACCACATTAATTATCTACACTGATTTGACAACAGAAAAAAATGTTTTGATAACATCATGAAAATAATTTTTTACAGTATATAAGTGAATTTACAAGTATAAGCATTGTTGGCAAGTCCACGGTTTTCCCACGGAATTGGGCTACTTTAACACTGTTGCCGCGGGCCGTTTTTCATATCCGCAGGTTGAAGCAACCCGTTAATAACATGATATTTACCCCCCAGAACGCAATTGGGCTAGTTGTGAAAACCCTGAGTATGTGTCAACTTATTCCACTAACCCAAACCTAACAGTCTACTAATACTCTAATGAGAGTTAGCTGACATGTTGCAAAGTTACTTGTAGAATGTCTAAAGTGAACTATCGAATTAAAATGCAACCCAAAAATTTGCACAAATAAATTGTTAATTAACTAATATTTTTTGAATATTATTGAGTAATAAAAATAAACAGATTATGATATTATTTAAATGTCAATCATTTGTGAGCATGTTCAAATTGTGACCGCCTCTTACACGCTTTGTAGCCAAAAGCTTCATAAACGGCAAAACTGTTCAGGTACCTTTCGGCTGTGCAGATATTGAATGGTTGAAAATGTGTATGCAAAGAGCAGGTTAATAATCTATTTCATGAATAATAACACAAAACATAATTATTTAATAATAAAATAGATGCTAGAATTATCTCATTGTCGAAAACTTCCTATAGAACACTGAACTACTGAACGAAAATATTCCTCACTTAACATCCCTGGGAAATTCAAATCGACAAAGACCTGACAATTACATCAGCCAGTCTGTTATTTTCACTTTATCCTCATTGCCAAAATGACAGATACCACAGCAGTGTTAGTATCTCCACCCAGTCATCATTTGCACAATATTGGCACACGGCAGCATTCCATTGGCTTGCAGCTGTTGAATTCAGTGTAATATTTATCTCAGCCTGCCCAAATATTAAGAATTAGATGACTTTTGTGTCATGATCTTAGATATTGCAGGAGCAAAAATGTCATTCACATGCATGTTAGCTCAAACGATTGGATCCGTCATTGTTACTTCAAATGAAAAAATAAAAAAATAAAAAATAAAATATGTAATAGCTTGATCAACTTTTTTTTTTTTTACTTTGATATTTATATATTTTAATGACCTCTTTACAGTTTGACATGTTCTTGCTAATATTATTAATGGTTATTATTATAAGTGCTTGTTCTATTTCAGTTATCAATATTTGTTCATAATATTTTATATTCATTCTGATCTTTCAAATTATTATATGCATTCTCATATTAATCTGCTCATGCCCACACATTTAGTTTTAGTAATGATAGTTTGCGTGCAAAAAACTTTCCCACTAGTTATTGCCAGTAATCACCCTCCAATCCCTGTTTAAAGGCCACCAGGATTGTGGAGTTCCCGATGTGGCAACAAACAAAATGTTCTTTCAGCACTCACTCGACATCATATAATCCAGTGGCTCTAAAAGAGCTTTAGGTTTCCTCCTAGGAACAAAGCTTAAGCCTTTAATGGAGGCCCGTTACTGCTGGTACCCATGATTTAATGCTTGACTGAGTAATCCTATGAAATGCTTTGTGTGTCATTTGGTGGAAAATTCATCAAAATCCACAGACGTATTACCACAACTGCAACACGACAACTGATTTACTGAGAGACTGGTTATATTCTTCTTGGTTAATAGTATTTTCAAAAACTAGCCAATTAATCTATTGTAGAAAGTACTGTAGTGTGTATTATTTTTTTATTTTTTTTCTTGCTTAGGTCAATTTTTGAGATTTTGGGCTATTTTGCTTCCATAATATGTCACCTTTCAGACTAATGGAAATAAAGCATCTAAACATGTTTATTTTATTGCACTTTCTTTAATTACTTATAGATTTCAATGACAATAAATATATTTAAAGGCCACTTCAGCTGTAAATGAACCAGACTTTACAGATTTATTTCTATCAATATTCTGAAGGTTTTTGCAGAGGTCTTTGTTCATCATTTGTGTTTATAAAACATTTTAATCCTAAAAACATGGTGAATTTTTTTTTTTTTTTTCTGATAAAAAATGATAAAATCCAAAATCTCTTCTGTAAAAGCCTTTGACTCTAATGAAACAAAAAAAGGAAACAAGAATTTTGAACCTGGCTTTATCCAATGTTCAGATGGAAATGTATGCAAATTGGTGCATATTTAATGAGTGTCTCATTTGCAATTTTAAACATAACATTTCAGAAAACTCGACTTGTCATAAAAACAGTAGTCTTATTGTACTGAGATTAATCAACCGAGGGAAGTACGGCGAAATCTATTAGTTTTCAGTTTTTCTTGCATTTAGTCAGTATTTTACAATACTTTTTTCTTTGCTCTTCTGTCAAGTTAGGCAAGACTGACAGCTGAAGAGCCTTTTTAATTAAATATGGCAATGAATCACAAAAGTTAGGCTTACCACCCTCTGCAGGATCTCTTTGCTCTTGTCGTCAGTGCAGAAGTCTGAGAACATGTTCCTGTGCACGAACACCAGGCCGTTGAGGAAGAGCCAGGAGGCCAGCCACAGCAGGACGACCAGCAGCGCGCTCCTGCGGCACACCTTCACCCCCAGCCACCTGAGGGCCGAGCCCAGGGCCCTGCGCAGGGACCGCCGCATCTGTCGGGACCCCCTTCGCCAGGAGCCCTCTGGTTTCCACTCAAGGGTGTGGGAGTCTGTGGCATCTGTGGTGTCGTGCAGGATATCTGCCTCGCTGCTCTCGCTCGGGGTCTGCGTTTGCGGTTAACCCTCTTCTCGGGGGACTCGCATGCCTGGTCGCGGCGCTCTGTTGCTGCACTGCCTCCTGTTATGCGGATCACTCTCTCTCTCCCAGCTTCCTCTACGCCTTCCTGCGTTTGTTTTGTGAATGAACGAGGCGAGCAGTGCTGTGCGAAGAACGCCTCAGACTTTCTCTGCCTCATTCACCACTTCATTCCCACCCCCAAGTTGTCTCTCACGTTGACTCTTTCTCTTGAATCCAAGTGTGTTTTCACTCTGCCTCTGGCTCTCCATTCCCTCTCTCTCCATACAACACTCCACCTTTTTTCCCTCTGCCTCCCGCCCCCTTCTTGAGTGCTTTCCTCCTTTGGGTCGCCTTCTTCTGTTTCCAAGGCAGCCAGGCCTTTCCTGACGGCACACAGACCTCGGCGTGCCAGATCCGCCTCTTGTGCCAAGCACAGACCCTCAGATTACTCCACTTGAAATCCCGTTTGCATGTTAAGCACCGCAAACAAAACAACATGGGCCGGCGTGTACCAGTATTACTGGTTATTTGATTAGAGACGGATTCTCCCACGGAGATAATGGCCACATATTTGATTTGCAGGAGCAGGTCGAGCGCTGAGCCTGCAGTTCTGCCGGTAACGGCAGCGGTGGGAAATCTCAGCGGTCGTTTTTTCCTTCGATTGTGAGAGTCTGCAGGAGCAGCCGCAGGTGAACAGAATCCCTAATCGCTCGCCTCATAAAAGAAAGTGCTTTCTTGCCAAGAGCAAGAATCGTTCATCTGTTTTATGCGTGTTTCTTCAAACCTCGACACGTTAGAGACGAGTGTCTCGGGTTACTTTAATTGCCAATTAGATAGCCTTGTGCAGTCTGTGAGGGATTCTGTCTTCAAACGTATTAATGCTATCAGCAAATCACAGATACTCTTGAGATCTCCTCTGCTTTCTCATAGCCCGTGAACTGCTGAATGAGCACATTGTTTACATGGACATGGAGTTGTGCTTGTTTTCTCCTTGAGGGTCTCGCGTAAGGGCTTGTTTGAGGTCATTTAGAAATACAATAATGAACTTATTAAATGTCAAAGAAAATGATTATATATACACACTATCTTTCAAAAGTTTGGAGTTGGTAAGACTGCTTATATATTATATTCACCTATATCATTTATTCCTGTGATCAAAGCTGAATTTTCAGCATCATTACTCCAGTCTTCAGAGTCACATGATCCTTCAGAAATCATTCTAATATGCTGATTTGCTGCTCAAGAAACATTTCTGATTATTGTCAATGTTGAAAACAGTTGTGCTGCTTCAGATTCTATTCATAAATCCATTATAAATGTCTTTAATGATCATTTTAATGCAACCTTGCTGTATAACAATCTTACTAACCCTGCACTTTTGAACGGTAGTATATATATAGTTAATTAAGCGATAATTATGGTCATATATATATAAAAAAGAACACAATTGAAAAGGTCATTTAAAACAGCTAAATGTCACAGATAATGCAAACTGACTTTTTTCCACAAAGAAAGTGTAATTCTGCCATCTTGTGATCTTATGACACTGTTACAATATAAAACATGTTATTTATGGAAAAATACTATCATCAAGTATTAAAAGCATTGGTAATATTTGCTTACACTCCTCAGTGATTTGGGAGCTCGATTGGTAAATCATGCTGCTAGAAATGCAAGTTTTGAACGAATATACTGATGCACAGTTTAAGAGGGTCTGCTAAATGTAAATGTCATTTGTAGGCTAGCTTCTTCCTTTCAGAGGTTTTATGGTTCTCAGGTGGGCTTTTAAAGCAGCTTTTGGTACTTGAATCATGCCAATGCGTTCTACTTCTTTACTCGTTTCTGAAAAACATTGAAATTAGAGCAATATTCTTCCTGAAACAGTCTAGAACTGGCTGGATTACTAATACAACATCTTCACACAATATATTTACTTTGCTTTAGCAATATTTCCTTTAGGTTGGTTCATAATTAGTGCTGCTATGTTGTGATAATCTCTTATTTATATTTTTAATTAAAAATATAAGTGTGCATTGTTGTGTTTTAAAACAGTCTGCACGAACGGAATGGGAAAGGCTGGAGGCTGTTGGTCTGTTTTGAACGCATGCAGTGCTCGTCAATACTCACAGGAGGATGAATGTGAAGATGCTACTTTCCAGAAGGGTTTATAAAGTGCAAACCAACAAAGCAGGATGCAGCTCACCTGTCGTTAGACCTTCACGACCCAACTCAAATTTGAACTCGGCTCAGTGGATGATATTTTTTTAGTCATCGAGCGCCACCTGGTGGAAAACATAAGTAAGCAGCCAAGATTTTATATACAGGTGCTGGTCATATAATTAGAATATCATCAAAAAGTTGATTTATTTCACTAATTCCATTCAAAAAGTGAAACTTGTATATTATATTCATTCATTACACACAGACTGATATATTTCTAATGTTTATTTCTTTTAATTTTGATGATTATAACTGACAACTAAGGAAAATCCCAAATTCAGTATCTCAGAAAATTAGAATATTGTGAAAAGGTTCAATATTGAAGACACCTGGTGCCACACTCTAATCAGCTAATTAACTCAAAACACCTGCAAAGGTCTTTAAGGTCTCTCGGTCTAGTTCTGTAGGCTACACAATCATGGGGAAGACTGCTGACTTGACAGTTGTCCAAAAGACGACCATTGACACCTTGCACAAGGAGGGCAAGACACAAAATGTCATTGCAAAAGAGGCTGGCTGTTCACAGAGCTCTGTGTCCAAGCACATTAATAGAGAGGCGAAGGGAAGGAAAAGAAGTGGTAGAAAAAAGTGTACAAGCAATAGGGATAACCACACCCTGGAGAGGATTGTGAACCAAAACCCATTCAAAAATGTGGGGAGATTCACAAAGAGTGGACTGCAGCTGGAGTCAGTGCTTCAAGAACCACTACGCACAGACGTATGCAAGACATGGGTTTCAGCTGTCACATTCCTTGTGTCCAGCCACTCTTGAACAACAGACAGCGTCAGAAGCGTCTAAAGAGAAAAAGGACTGGACTGCTGCTGAGTGGTCCAAAGTTATGTTCTCTGATGAAAGTAAATTTTGCATTTCCTTTGGAAATCAGGGTCCCAAGAGTCTGGAGGAAGAGAGGTGAGGCACACAATCCACGTTACTTGAGGTCCAGTGTAAAGTTTCCACAGTCAGTGATGGTTTGGGGTGCCATGTCATCTGCTGGTGTTGGTCCACTGTGTTTTCTGAGGTCCAAGGTCAACACAGCCGTATACCATGAAGTTTTAGAGCACTTTGTGCTTCCTGCTGCCGACCAACTTTATGGAGATGCAGATTTCATTTTCCAACAGGACTTGACACCTGCACACAGTGCCAAAGCTATCAGTACCTGGTTTAAGGACCATGGTATCCCTGTTCTTAATTGGCCTGCAAACTCGCCTGACCTTAACCCCATAGAAAATCTATGTGGTATTGTGAAGAGGAAGATGCGATATGCCAGACCCAACAATGCAGAAGAGCTGAAGGCCACTATCAGAGCAACCTGGGCTCTCATAACACCTGAGCAGTGCCACAGACTGATCGACTCCATGCCACGCAGCATTGCTGCAGTAATTCAGGCAAAAGGAGCCCCAACTAAGTATTGAGTGCTGTACATGCTCATACTTTTCATGTTCATACTTTTCAGTTGGCCAAGATTTCTAAAAATCCTTTCTTTGTATTGGTCTTAACTAATATTTTAATTTTCTGATATACTGAATTTGGGATTTTCCTCAGTTGTTAGTTATAATCATCAAAATTAAAATAAATAAACATTAGAAATATATCAGTCTGTGTAATGAATGAATATAATATACAAGTTTCACTTTTTGAATGGACTTAGTGAAATAAATCAACTTTTTGATGATATTCTAATTATATGACCAGCACCTGTATATTTCACAAAAACTTTTTTTTTTTTTTTTTTAACTTTCAAGAAGAAAGAAGGGCTAAAGATGCAATTATGTTCAGGTGACAAGGCAGATCTCATTACAAGAGAATGCTATATGACCATAATGTCAATATATAGACTTACAATGAAGGGATCTGGGGATGTTTTGGGTTTGGTTCTTGTCTGTCGTCTTGTAGTTTTTCCATTTGTGATCAACTTTTTATTATTGTTACATAGAACAAAAAACATCATAACATCAGTTCAAGAGATTTTATATAATCCAGTATGTTAAAAGAAAAACATTGCCAAGCATGAATAGTACTATGTTTACCCTTATTAATTCCTGATGTTGTACATTCACATGTCACTATTTTAAGAATATTTGGATCCAATATTTTCTAGATCGTTCTTGATTGTTGCCATCTGTTTCTAATTTGTTGCTTGTGTGTTTAAATGCCTCTTATTCTCCTATCTGTGTGTCTAACTAGGCTTGTGGAAAAGCTGCATGATGTGCATCGTGAGACCCGTGTGCATGACAACACAAAAACAGTGACAGATGATGTGGCTAGAAAATTTGTCAACTAGGCTTTATATTAGTCTTCTATTTTTCCATACATGGCTGTAAATCTGCCACAGCAGTGCTGTCAACTGAAGTCTACCCTTGTAACACTGTGTCACATCCCAATTATGAGACCATAGTGTTATGATTCCCTTGCATATCTGACAGACTGTTTTATAGTCAGCACCAGTTCTGCCATATCAGTGTGGGTGAACCTGCAGTTGGCCTTACAGAGACAATGAAAGCTGCCCATCCTGCATTTAGCATAATGAACTTTGCAAAACATCATTAGTTCATTAGTCTCAGCATGTGGTATTCTGTGCAACCTGGAGCAGGTGACCAACACGTTAATGATGAGCCACAAACCCTAACAGCAACAACCATGATGCAAGGCATTACAGACCAATGGAAACTTTAAAAAAAAACTTTTTTTTTTTTTTACTTGTTTACCAGTACTGCACCAAACTCCACACAACTGCTGCCTGATTCTTCAGTGATCGGTTTATGAGAGGCTTCCATTTAGATATGACTTATTTCATCATATTGAAATGTTTAAATCAAAAAGAGGATCGGGTTCAGTTCTGAGTTTATTCTGTCAGTGAACATTAATCTGCTTGTAAAGCATTTTACAGTGTAATGCCATAAGGAAATAAATGCTCTTCATTATTTTGTGTGTTAATTTTTAGCTCATGGATCTAGTCATATGGTGGTTCAGACAGTAAGTATAGTATTTATCAGGTGCTATAATGCGGACTGTTTATATCCGATCTCAATGACATCACAGTGATAGTGAGTGCACTGCATCATCACATCAAAAGCATTTGGAATCTTCAGTTCTTGGTATACTTTTTTTTAATGTGTAAGCTAGTGTAAAGCCTTGTAAAGTATACTTCACTTTACTTGAACGCGTACACAGGCATTCGACACATGCACAGTTTTAAATTTTTTTTTATATAAATACGTTTTTATTATTTTTTTTTACAGTTTTACAATAACAAAACTGTGGTACAGGTGTCTTATGGCAGTATTAATCATACAATCATACAATGGTAGTTCAGTGGTCGAGTGGAGGGTAATAGCACCAAACTAGACAAGAATCAAGAAATGTAGACAATCAACCTACATTCTCAAGGAAATTCCAAAGAGGGGACCAAACACGCCAAAAATCATTAGACCTCCGGTGTAAGTCACAGGTTAATTTTTCTAAAGGTAGGGAAGTAGCAATTTGAGTCAACCACCTATTGACAGAAGGAACCTGAGGAGGGGACCACAACAAAAGTATACATTTTTTCGCCAAAAAGGTACAAAGATGTAACACACATTCTAGATCATGGCTGAGGTGTAATTCAGCTTTACGATTCAAGAGATAGACCCTCGGGGATAGAGCAAAAGATTTACCAATGACCCTCTGTACAACTTTATGTATCTCTTTCCAGTAGGTCTTGATCATGTCACAGTCCCAAAATACATGCATAACTGTGCCAATATTAGACTTACATTTAAAGCACAATTGAGAAACATTAGGAAAAATCTTGTGGAGGCGAACCGGTGTTAAATAAGTTCTGTAAATAAACATAAAATTTTGCTCATGACTCGATATTGATGCGCCTCTAAAGTAGACGCCGGAGCATGCCGAAAGCCAGTCCTCGTCACTGAGATTCATTCCAAAGTCTTTTTCCCATACCAATTTCAGAGGGTCAAAGGAGGAGGAGCCAACATTAGATAGCATAGTATAAAAAACAGAGATCTTCCTTTTGAGAGAAAGTGAAGAGTACAATTGTTTTTCTATATCAGAAAGATCCAAGCGTATTCTCTTGTCCTTTAGAAGTGATTCCAGAAAATGTTGTAATTGCAAAAATTTGTAGAAATCATTATTGGGTAAATTAAATTCTTGTTTTAACAGCTGAAATGGTTGCAAGCTGCCTTTGTCAAGTAATTGGTCCAACTCCTGAATTCCCCTCAGTCTCCATGATCGAAGACCAATGTTCTGAATAGCAGGGGGTAAGTCAGGGTTGAACAAAATAGGAGACTTCAAAGATAGGATGCATGGAATATTCAAATACTTCAAAATATCTTTCCATGCCAGGAGAGTGTTTGATACCGTAAAAATACTGGACACTGATTCAATTTTATGTACACTGTAAATAAATGGTAGGGTACACAACAAATTTGGGAAACATCTCAAGGCCTCAATCCCTGCCCACCGAGAATCTATTCTATTTAGAAACCAGTTTATCATATTTTTAATCTGGGCAGACCAAAAATATAACTGGAAGTTAGGGAGTGCAACCCCTCCTAATTCTCTGGGTTTCAGTAAGATAGAAAATTTGAGTCTAGGCTTTTTTATTCCAGATAAATTTTGATGTAATGGAATTTAACTTTTTTAAAAAAGCAGCAGTCAAGTAACAGGGTAAACTTTGAAATAAAAAGTTTAACCTGGGTAGGATGTTCATCCTAATTACGCTAATCTTGCCCAGAAACTAAATGGGGAGATTTGACCAATCGGACAAGTCCTGACTGATTTTGGTAACTAATGGGGTGTAATTAGCTTTGAATAAATCACACAAATTGGGTGTGATATTTATTCCCAAATATTGAAAACCTGAGGGAGCTAAACGAAACGGACAGACCAAAGCAGCTTCGGGGGGAGCATACAAGTATAAGGCCTGAGATTTATTTAGATTGGTCTTATACCCGGAAAATATACTATATTCTCCAATAATCGAAAGGATTGTGTCAACAGAAGTCTCTGGATATTTTAAATATAATAACACATCGTCGGCATATAGAGAGATACGATGCTCATCTGAGCCAATTCTAATACCCTGTATACTTGTATTGGCCCTCATTGCCACAGCCAGAGGTTCAATGACCAACGAAAATAAAAGGGGTGAGAGTGGACAGCCCTGGCGGCAGCCTCTACCAACAGGAAATCTACTAGATATTAGCCAGTTCGTATTAACTGCCGCCATAGGCTGGGAATATAAAAGTTTAATCAAATTAATAAAATTGTGCCCTAAATGTATCTTCTCTAATATGGCGAAAAGGAAAGGCCACTCCACCCTGTCAAACGCCTTTTCAGCGTCAAGTGAAACAATTAATGTGGGATCTTTGGTCATATGTACATAATCTAGAATATTCAATAATCTACGAATGTTATCAGAGCCATATCTAGATTTTACAAACCCGGTCTGATCTGGCGAGACGATAAAAAGAAGAATGGATTCAAGGCGTCGGGACATTGCTTTAGCCACGATTTTGTAATCTACATTCAATAAACTGATGGGGCGATAGGAGGAGCAATCCAAAGGATCTTTGTCCATTTTCAAAATGAGGCTGATAACAGCAGAGGACCAAGAATCAGGTATTGAATTTAGCTCAAAGAGATCATTAATCGCAGGCATTAAGATTGGGCTAATATCCTTCCAAAATTGCTTGTAAAATTCGAGTGAAAGCCCATCTGGGCCCGGGGCTTTGCCTGATGGCATGGATTGAATAGCTTGCCAGATTTCCTCTTTAGTAAAGGGGGCATTTAGAAAAGTGCTGTTTGCTTCAGAAACAACAGGAAGAGAAATATTACGCAAATAGTCTGATAAATCCCCCTTCAAACTACAGCCCTCAGATTTGTATGAAGTCCTATAAAAATTGGAAAGAGTATCGTTGATTATCTGGGGATCAAAAGAGACCCTTCCCTCTGGAGTCCTGATTGCCTTTATAACTCTTTCTTGTTGTGCTTTTTTGAGTTGATATGCAAGTAGACGACTAGGTTTATTTCCGAATTCATAATATTTTTGCTTACTAAAAAACAGTAATTTCTTAATATGCTCCATGTGGTCTAAATTTAGTTTTGCTCTGGCTCTGTTCAGCTGAATCCAATTGATCTGATTTGGTATTTGTTTGTGTTGGTTTTCTAAATGGATCACTTCGGTCTCTAATTCTCTCCTTTTTTTGGTCTTGAGTTTACTTACTAAAGAGGCATAGGAGATAATATGGCCCCGTAACACCGCTTTAGCAGCATCCCACTTTGTCGCCGAAGAAACAGGAGAGTTCTGGTTGTCCTGCCAGTAATTGACTATTTTCTGTTTTAGGAACATACAATCGTCATTGTTCAGATGTGAAACATTAAACTTCCAATAATTAGATTTGGGAATGGACAAATTGACATCAAGGTCTAAATAAACAGGACTGTGGTCAGACAGAACGACAGGGCCAATACAGCAGGATTTCACTTGGTGAATGCAATCGAATGGTGCAAAAAAATAATCCAACCTGGAATAAGAATTATGAGGGTGAGAATAAAATGTGTAATTTCTGTCTTTCGGGTGTAGCTCCCTCCAAATATCTGCTAGGCCTAAATCTTTACAGACATTACGTAAAATACGGGAGGATTTGTGGCCTGTCATGGTCTGTGGGGTGGATTTATCCAAATTATTATCAACTATACAATTAAAATCACCACCCAAGAACCCCAGGTTTCCGCAAAACTGGTTAAACTGCAAAACTGTCTGAGATATAAAACTGGGGCAGTCAATATTTGGGGCATATACATTTCCAATAGTGAGATGTACTCCAAAAATATAGCCAGAGATTAATACAAATCTCCCCTCAGAGTTAGATTCTACATAATCCAGACTGAATGGGATGTTCTTGTGAATTAAAGTTGCTACCCCTCTACTATTTGACGTAAAAGAAGAGTAATATATTTGACCCACCCAGTCTTTTTTAAGCTTACAATGTTCGTTATCCGATAAGTGGGTTTCCTGCAAAAGAGCAATGGATACATGCTCCTTTATGAGAAATGTCAACATTTTTTTCCTCTTTATAATGTGGCCGATACCCTTCACATTCCAAATTACTAACTTGACAATATCATGCATGCAAACAAAAACAAAATGCTAAGATGCTGATGAGCTGACAAACGTAAATCTTGCACAAAGAAGACACCAAATTTCAACAGAACAGTACCACAGAATGAACAATGAATTACCCCAGAAAAGTCCGCCCCCCCAGGCCCCATCCCCAAACGATAGGGCACAAAGAACATCAAAAAGTCCCAGAATGAGAAGATGTATATAAATAAACATGTCATCATACTAATGCCACTGAGAAAAATAGAACCCTCAAGAGTCGCTCCTATATAAACTATAAAATAGAATGCGTAATTAAAATGATTGAGCCCAATGAGAAAAAGAAAGAAAAAAAAAAGTGAAAGTATAGCAACTGCATGAGCCTACAACATTTAAATCCCCTTCAAAAAGAAAAAAAAAAAAAAAATCCTGGATAACGAATATTAAAAACAACAATATACAGTAAGTATATAAGTAATAAAATAAGTAATAAGTAATAATAGAAAATAATAGAAAAGAAAAGAAAATGAGAAAAAAGGCTAACGTTACACTTATTATCTTACAAGTCTGTTGGGCTCAAAAAAAAGAGTAATCCTCCGAGAAATAGAGTACCTTACATTGTAGATAAAGATGAGAGAAAAAAAAAAAAAAGTTCTCTGTCCAGTGAGTCCAAAAAAGCTTTAGCTGAGTTCGGATCATCGAACAAGCGAATCTTCCCCAGGTGTAAGCATCTGAGCCAGGCAGGGTAGGCGAATCCGCGATATAAGCCACGAGACACCATGATCTTGACAACTGAGGTGAACTCGCGATGTTTCTGCAGGACACTGGAGGATAAGTCTGAATAAAACCGAAGCTCCGCGCCTTCATGAGTAATTGTCTTCTTCAGCGCTGCTCTGTAAACCGCAAAAAGCGAACCAGAACACTCCTCGGGGGTGAATTCGTATTGCTAGGTGCAAAAGAAGGAGATCTGTGGGCCCGTTCGATATCCAGGGTGAGAGAGTCTGCAGGCAGGTCTAGCCATTTCGGAATGGATGAATGGACAAACGACGCAAGCGGACCGGAGCCTTCCGCTCCTTCTGGTAGGCCAACTATTCTCAAATTTTTTCGTCGACCTCTGTTCTCCAAGTCGTCCACTTTTGACTGAAGTTGTTCCACTTTAGTCAGTAAGTTAGCAAGCTGGCCTTCGGACACTGCCGCCGAGTCTTCCGCGGATGAGATTCTCCCTTCAGCCTCCGTAAGATGGGTCTCAATGCCCTAAATCCTTTCGGTGAGAGCCGCGAACAAATTTTGTAGAGAGGAAACGGATCCAGCTATTCCCTCCAGCCGATTAGTTATTCCTTCAAGACGAGAGCCGTTGGCTTTTATCTCAGAAAGGATCAGCGCCATGTCTGACTGGGCCTCTGTTGCATTGGCATTAGCTTCTGGTAGCGGCGAGGGATGAGCGGTCTTCTTTTTGTCTTTTTCTTTGGATTTCTGCGAGCGTGTTGATCCGAAAATTGGAAAATCTTTGTCCGAAGTGGAATCAGACATGATTGAAAGTCCGTTAAGTTAATTAGAACGAAAGATTTGGAGGGAAAAATGCAAAATAAATGAATATTAGAGCGGAGCCGAAAACTCAAGCAGCCATCTCGCTCTGGGTCATGTGACCACCCCGACACATGCACAGTTTTGAGCAATCTTTCGCCACGAGTTATAACCCATGTAAATATCTTTGTATTCTTTCATGCTAGAGTTGTACAAATGAGGGTATTTTTCTAACCTCTTCGCACAATCTATGTAGGCCTCCATTGTTGCTGTAGCTTGCATAGGTTCCGTTCTGTTCTGTTTATGCAGGTTTTCTTGGACTACCTTGTGCAAAAAACATTAAATGCACATGTGTGACCAATAATTGTGTTAAATAATCGTGATTTCAGTATTGACCAAAACAATCGTGATTATGATTTTTGCCATAATCGAGCAGCTGTAGAGCAAACAGCATTAAAAAAGCTTATTTTTCACATGCGCATGTGTAGTCCTAAGCATGAGGCTCTGTTGTGAAATGGTTGCCATGCTAGAATCATCAGCCAAGATGACCGCCATTTCAGAGTCATCTGCCAAGATGGCTGCCATGCCAGAGTCTCCAGCTCTCATGACTGCCACACCAGAGACTTCAACCAACATGGCCGCCTTGCCAGAACCTCCAGCCATCACGGATGCTATGCCAGAGTCTTCAGCCATCATGGATGCCACAGCAGAGTTCCCGGTTGTCATGAAGGTCGCACATGACGCCATTAACACTCTGAGGTCTGAGGGTATCGCCGGCGATACCACCGTGGTTATTTTCTTACCAGTGTGAAAGAGACTCAAAATACTCTGTTAATGTTGCACATACAATTAAGAGTTATACACCATTTTAATCTGTGGAATATCTTCTTTTATTTGTGTACACTCAGAGTAAAAACAAAATGTTGTGCTTTTTGTAAAATAAAGAAAACTAACATGATGCGCGATCTCTCGTCTCCCTCTGAAGGAAGTCCAATCTGATAGTTCTCAGGAAATGAACTGTAACTTAGTGAATACTAATCACAAAAAAATTAGACTTATGTCTAAAAAAACATTGAAATGTCAGGTTTTAAATCGTGTAAGTCAAATCGAAAACAAACATTCTGTGTTTATGTAATCTGTATGAAAAGAGAGCCATGTCAGAAATCCGTGATTCAGCTCATTATCCGCTAATGCGGCCACACCCACGGAGCCAGCGCTATTCAGACGCAAATTCTGAGTCAATACATGCATTCATCGTCTCAATCGTGTATTTATTGTCTTGAAAAGTGTTTTGAATAGCCATAGTTAGCGATCTCTGTCCTCTGTTAGTTCGGTTAGTTCCTGGATTGCCTATTCTTCTTTAGTGCTCAGGCATTTGTGGACTAAAGGTGTACAGAGCGCCCTCCGGCTGCAAGTATGAATTGACAGTATCCAGCACTCATAGTAATGACAATAAATCCTGAATAAATATTACTCTTCTGTATAGAAAATTGACAAACATATGAGAATCCATCAATATTTCTCCAAATGTGCATGCTTTTAAGCTAAAAGCCTATATGAAATGCCATAGAGGTAACATAATTGTTCAGACACTTTGCATCACAGAAATACATTATATTTTAAAGTATATAATAGAATACCATTATTTTATATTGTAATAATTTTTCACAGTGTTGCTGTTTTTTCTGTATGTTTGATTTACACCATGATGAGATTTGAATCATGATCACAGAGGGTTTTTTCACAGCCTACCTGACTGAAAGGCCTCATTAATATGCAAGTCATTTCAGGTCATTATTATGTGATTCTTTTGTCTTCTCAGGTGAGAATCACCCATTATACATGAGGATTCACGCCTCCACGCATACTGTGTTTCTTGACCAAAGATGTTTTAGAAAATTTAAATCTCTCTATTGTTTTATATGAACAAGCAGGCAGCATAATTTTTACCTCATTTTGAAGCAAAAACTCTAGTCTACAACCTCAAATGCCCAGAAGTCTTGTGAACAAAGATTTAATATATATTTTTTGACTTTATTTCAGTGACTTAAGTTTTTTGTTTTTTCAATAACCACGCATAAACATTATTTCTTTAAAAACACAAACATGTACATACATGTTCCTCACATATTATTGTAGCCTAGTTTGTGCTGAATACAGTGTAATGACACTTTTTCCATTAATATGTTTATGAACAACTGAAAAAAGCACAAATGTCAGGGCATGTCAAAACTTCTCCAGGGTCCCAAAAATCCTCAGACCCCTGAGGGTTAAAGTGGTCCCTATGCGAGTGAGACTGGAATCCAGCTGGGAGGACACACCGCTGATGTTGGTGCATGCAGCTGGCATCCCTAGACCAGAGCCATCTAGCCCACCGGCCTAAGTGCTCTCAAGTCTGTGTTGTCCATCCCAGAGATCAGTCCCTTGTCCTCGATACTCGCCGTTATGGCAATAGCCATTTTGTGTGTTTGGGCCACACACTGCTCTCCAGCCCATGAACCCACTCTAGCCCATGAGTCCGCTCCAGAGCACGTTCCAGCCCATGAGTCCACTCCAAAGGCCACTCCTGCCCCATGATTTTCCTGTCTGCCCAGATGCGACCACGTAAGTCATCCCTGAGTTTGCTGTCTGCCCTGATTCGACCATGGAGGTCATCCCTGAGTTTTCTGCCTGCCTCGACGTGACTGCAGAAGTCGTACCTGAGCTCCCTGTTCGCTTCGACACAACCGCAGAGGTTGCACATGAACTTCCTGTTTGCTTCAACGCAGTGGTCATTCCTGAACTGTCTGCCTGCTTCAACACGACCAGAGAGGTTGTTTACAAACTTCTTGTATCCTGTGAAATTACGACAGAGACCAACCTGAGAAACCCTGTTGTCCCGGTCATGGCCGTGGAGGGCGCTTTGGAGCTCCCTGGCTGTTCTGACATGGCCCTTGTTGCCAATGCTAACCTCTCTGTGCTCTGTTTCAGTGTCATCTGATCAGCCAATTGTGCTCTCTAGTTATGCCAGATCTGCCCTGGAGCTCTTCAGCTCCGCCGTGATTGACATCAGCTCCACCTTGGTGGTCCTCAGCAATGCCTTGGTGAATTTCAGGCCCGTCTGCTCTGTTGTGAGGGTATTCAATCCCGTCTACTCAGCTGTTGTGGTCTTCTGCTCTGCTGTGGGGGTGTTCAAGCCCATCTATTCTGCTGTGGTGGTCTTCCGCTCTGCCGTGGGGGTGTTCAAGCCCATCTCCTCTGCTGTGGTGGTCTTCTGCTCCACCATGGGGGCCTTCATGCCAGTCTACTCTGCTGTGGTGGTCATCCGCTCCGCCGTGAGTGTCTTCAAGCCAGTCTACTCTGCTGTGGTGGTCTTCTGCTCCACCGTGGGATCTTCAGCCCTTCTTGCCCAGCCTGCGCCACCCTAGTCATCTGCTCAGTTTTCTTCTGCCTTTGTTTTCAGTTCTGCCCCCATTCCATGGACCTGGCCCTCCATCCTGCCCCCTATTTGCACATCTGCTCAACATCCCTCCTGGACTTTTCTAATCTTATTAGGAGCATCTGAAAGCCGCTCCTTAGGAGGGGGCTATGTCACAATCACCAGCTGGAGTGCCCTTGATTGCCAGCAGAGCACACTCCACCCCAGACTATTGCTACTCTATCACAGACTACATTTCCCATAACTCACTCCCTGATTACATCCACCTGTGTCTTATTAATCTTGTTAGTTCACCCTATAAAAGCCTGGTCAACTCATTGCTAAGTCTTGCTCTTGTTGTAACTGCATTTCTGAGCCGTTGTTTGCCTGTGCACTAGACTTTATCATTGTTTGGACTGTCTACTCTGTGCTTTTGACCATTTGCCTGTTTTTGGATTATGGTGGTGGATTACCCTTTCAATGAATACTGCATTTGGATACTCAAACTTTGCGTCTCGGAGCGATTTTATAATACTTTGTATAATCTTTGTGAATATGTAATATGTACTTTTTTCTGATAAACCACATTTTTCTTTAAACATCATTTTGATGAGTAGTAAAAGTACATTTTAAGGCTTTTCAAGATGCTACAATTATTAAAGGTGCTAGAGAGGATGTTTTGTTTTATACATTTTTGCAATATTACTTGAAACTGTCTTTACTAACTTATAAAAGACTATTTATTAGGTGCACTGAAAGGAATAATATTAATACACATCATCTGTGCACGAGGTAGGGCCTTAAAAACATCAGCCAATCATTTGTGTGATCATCACACAAACGATTGGCCCTCTGGCTTGTCAATCACTGCCATGACATTCCTTGTGAGAGACGAGCACGCTCCAGTAACTTTCCACACTCCACAGGTGCCGCATGTAATGTTTTTGTCAGGAGTAACAACTGCAGATTATGAGTTACCTGCGGTGAGTCCGACATAATGAATCCACTAACACAACACAGCGAATGCCAGTGGTAAACAAATACTCGTGCACGAGTTTTGGGAGGCGTTCCCTCGAAATGAGCTGTGAAAGAGGGGCGTTGTTCCTACGCATGCGCTCATTTCAAAAACTCAGTAACAGTCTGGTTTCTCAGTCGTCGAAAACATCCTCTGTAGAACCTTTAATACCACAGACTACAAGGCAACAGTAACAGTAAGTAAACAGTAAGGGAAAAAAACAATATGAAAACTAACAATGCTTCTGTGAAAGTTGTATGACGTTATGAAAATTTCAAATATTCAGAAAATGTTTAGCCTAAAGCTTTGCAAAGTATAAACCTTTTTGCCATGTAAGCAGTTATTAGTCATATAGTTTAATTATGACTCTTTTAAAAGACAGGTACTGTACACTAAGGCTTTGTTACAGTCATGACTCATGATACTTAGGTTGTATAATTGTTATAGAGATTTAATTGTGAAAAAGAAACCTTAGAATACATGTAAACAGAAAGCAGTGTCTGTCATGGAACCTTTTAACAAACTTGGAGCACAAAGAGACATTTACTAAACAGTATATAATCCATCCCTCAATCACACTTTATATCTTATGCTGGGTTTTCAGCAGAACATAAACATGTCTAGAAGAAGCAGTTACATTTATGAAGACAGAATATTACCATCTTATAATATTACCAAACCAAACATATAAAAAAAAAAAAATCTTTTGCAGAAACCGCAGAAATACACGCCACCAAAATATGTTGATTAACTAGTTCGAACTGTGTTGATTAACTGGTTCGCAGCTCAAACTGATCCGATCAAATCTCATCTGATTTCACAAGTTTGTAGTTGATCTTTGATCCCCTGGATTTGTAGACCATCATTCCACACACCATGGCCACTACTGCTATGACACATCCAGCGACGAAAACAAGGTTCAGGTTCAAGCTTGGACTGATGGCCTCTGGAAGCAAATAAGGGACATTAGCATTTAAAACGTCTCACTTTTTGATTGCACAATCTGCGTAAATTACCATGGTAAAGTTAGGACGTACCAGTAAGTGATGCGCTCCTCTTCAGCCGCAGAGGTCCCTGGGAAATGAAGTGACTTCCGGTCTGGATGGCAGCTTCTCTTTTGTGAACGTGTGAGGATGGTGCAACGACCGTGCCATTGGTGCATCCCTGAGCGCAGCGAGTGTTGGGATTGTTGGCTTGACATATGATAATGGAGCAGCTGATGAACACCTACAGAGGAAAAGAGAGACAATTTAAAAAAAAATATTCCAGTAAAATAGGGTATGTCTGTCATTCTTCAGTGTTTTTTTTTTTTTTCTCCATCCTTACCTGGTCATATTGTCCAATAAACTTGAAGGCTTCCATACTGAACTTGACATTGGGATCATGACTTGTGTAGATGTTAACAGTTTCATCAGCCGCACATCTGGAATACATTGACAAATTGGATTTAAATTTATTTGTCTGAGAATGGCACTGCTGCCAAATCATTTCACTGGATACATTACATTTGCATTACATTCTTAAAAATAAAAGTCTTTTTTTGACATTTGAAGAACCTTTAACATCCATAGCATTATGCACTCAACCGTGTAGTATAGGAATTTTTTTTAAGGTTATTTTGTCATTCAGCATCGGAGTCTGATGCCCCTCCCCCTGCTACTAATTAAAGTTGCAACAGTTGAGTGCAAGAAGTGTCCAACATTCCACACTTCATTTTTTCAGTTAATTAAGATCAGAATCCGGGTATAGAATAGTGAATAAGTCATTTGGATGCACCTATATTTTGTATATTTGTATGTTTTGAGTTGCTAACATAATGTATACTACATTATATTATATTTTCCTCATTGAAGGACTGTTTCCTGATTCTTGTGCCACACATAAACCTGACCGATTTAAATTTAAACAACATATAATGAAACATAGCTTTTTTTGTATGATGTGGAGTGTTTTTAGAGTCTTACCCATTTGTGATGATGGGATAATTGATGGGATAATTGGGATTATCGAAGGGTGTAGCTACGCAGGACTCGAGGAAGACCTCAGTGTTTTGCACTAAATTGACAGGTGCGATCTCCATGTAGATTGTCTGTCCCACGTCATAGTCCAGTGGGTAGGTGTTGGGGCTTCTCATGTTTATGAAATTAATAGACTGATAAAACTCAAACTGATAGCTGAATGAACCGAAGCCTCTCTCAGTGAAGTTGACAGCTGGCCTGTGAGCATCAAACTTTGTGGTGATGCTGCTCTTTTTCTGGTACTTGCACATGACTTCAATTTCAATGTCATTTTTCCTGGTTATGATGAGGTTTGGATTATCGAAAGTAACAATTGTGTTCTTGAAGAGGAGATGTTCCTCAGTCTCCTACAAAGAAACAAGTATAAAAGTAGTTTTAGATGCAGTGGAAAACTTTTTATTATTATTTATATCTATTGAAACTCATAGAAGTCCTTACTTCGATATGAGTACCGCATCCATTTAGAGAGAAAGTTGTAAACACATGCGTGCTGTTAGAATAAACCAAACAGGAAGCATTGTTGTTCAGCCGCAAGTGATCTCCATGGATTCCTGCAATAGTGGCTCTTTCTATCGACACCGACATTGTGTCTTTAGAGCAAGTTACTTTTGCTTTTGGACCTTAAACAAAAAAAGAACAATTGTAAGAAATTAGATGTATAAACATCCTTTTGCTTTAAGGACACACAAAGAATTAAAACATCAAATCAAATGTCAAGAATAATTTCACTAAATGATGTAAATACCTTGAGCCACCACCACGACAATAACACACCTCATCTCAGACTGATAGTACCTAGACCTTAAGTTTTAAGAAAATTAATTAGCTTTATTTCATATGGCACATTTTGATTAAAGTAATCTGTGCAATCATACCCATTTTGGCCCTCAGCAGCGAAGCAAATTGGAAAGTGTTGGCCAAAATTCTCTGATGTTGGTGTCCAGTTGATCACATACTCTCCAGTGGTGGTGGTCTCCTTTGTGCTGTTCAGAGGTCCACTAAAGACCACATTAGTGATTCTGGACAATCAGGGGAAAAACTCCAATTAGATGCACATGTATCAGTTTAGAAACTGAACTGAAATGATCCTGATTTTAAAGTTATAGTGAAGATTTAGATCAGTGGTTCTTAACCTTTTTGACTTCTAGGCCCCTCACCGTCCACAACAACATTAGTCAATGTTGGCATATGCAAAATAAAGGGGCGGGGCCTGATTGAGTTAGTAGTGTGTTGAAACTCGCGGTTATGGTAAGGGGTGGGACATTTCCCAAACATGCTCAACGTGCTTGACCAATCACAGCTGTTAAAGTTGAAGATCTAGTTTGAGCTCAGAGGGAAGGATGAAGATCTAGATTGGGCTAGCTGGCGCTCAGAGAAACGTGTTAACTGTGATCAGACATTTAGACATTTCCTTCATACCTTGAGTAGGTTGCAGTAGCCATTACTCTGATCTCTAGCTCTTGATTGACCCGAGCCTGTAGGTGTTCTCCATGATGAGGTGTTGGGTGGATGAACCGAGGTAGATATTCACCCTCAATGCAAGATGGTGCAGGAGCCTCCACTAAACCCAAAACATAACATGAAGGTTGTGGCAGAGCATCACAATTAAAAGACCGGGTAACACTTTATTTTAAGGTGATGTAGTTACACGTTACTATGTGTATTTACTATAGTAATAACAGTAAATTACGCATAATTACAAGTAACTAATCCTAAACCTAATCATAACTCTGTAGTAAGTACATGTAGTTAATTAATATTCCTCAGTACTTATTTGAGTAAGTACAGTGTAACTACTTCACCTTGAAATAAAGTGTATCAAAAGGCACTGAACAATACCTTCTAAAGCGAACTGGAGTGGTATTTTGCTCAATGGTGGATTGGAGGATGCACTGACAAACGGGGTTCTGACTGCTGCAGCCATGGCAGTGTAGTTTAGAGTGATGTTCTGGTTGGGATAGTCTTCCATGACCAACTCAAATACATAAACACCACGTGTTGTAGAGTTGCCATATGACAGAGTACAAGAGCTCTGGGAACAAGAAAGATTTTAACAGTGAATGTAACATTCAGCAGCAACCAAGGCAGTTAAGAACATGTGGAAGAATGAAACACTTCTTATTTTTGTATAATGATCAACTCTCTCACACATTGTTGTACACTATTCCTTGCTTATTCTCACCTGATCCAAAGTAAATCCTGCATGTTGGGTGCACATTCCACACTCATTTGCACTGAAAACTCCATATCTACACCTGACCTGATCATGATCTGGATCACAGGACAACAGATTGTAGTTCCTGGGGCAGTTCTGGGGGACTCTAGAAACAATCCAAAAACAGTCATCTTGAAATGAGTTTGACTTTTTTATCATTTAGTACACAGGCTTCAGGAGGTACTTGGACACTTAAAGGATTAGTTCACTTTAAAATAAAATGTTCCTGATAATTTACTCACCCCCATGTCATCCAAGATGTTCACGTCTTTCTTTTTGCAGTCGAAAAGAAATTAAGGTTTTTGATGAAAAAATTCCTGGATTATTCTCCTTATAGTATAGGACTTCAATGGCCTCCAAACGGTTGAAGGTCAAAGCCAAAACCGCACTTTCGTACTCTTCAAAAAGCTTACGCTATATGTCCTACGCCTTCCCTATTCAGCTTACGGAAAAAATGGAACTGGCACTGCCTTCGTTCTGTAAGTAGAATAGGGAAGGCGTAGGACATACAGCGGTTTTGGCGGAAGCACTTAGAAGGCGATCATTTGTTTATATAAAGCATGTACATTTACATTTTTTCCGAAAATGACAGATCGTTTTGCTAGATCCTTATTCCTCATCTGCTATCGTTTAAAGCCCTTTGAAGCTGCACTGAAACTGTAATTTTGACCTTCAACCATTTGGGGTCCATTGAAGTCCACTATATGAAAAATAATCCTGGAATGTTTTCATCAAAAACCTTCATTTCTTTTCGACTGAAGAAAGAAAGACATGAACATCTTGGATGACATGGGGGTGAGTAAATTATCAGGAAATTTTTATTTGAAAGTGAACTAATCCTTTAAAACACATTTACACAAAAACATTACTGCAATGAATTTACAACAACTGGTCCTAAGGTTTTACTGGATGATAATAATAATAATAATAATAATAAATTATATGTATGATAGTGTAAGGCTTGATTTTCTTGCTAAACGAAAACTGAGATTAAGCATCCTGCAATAAAGCAATAAAACTCGTCTAGAGAAGAAGATCTCAGAGAAATAGCAAGGGGCAACGCCTTGCCCTAACTCCAAAAGGACAACCCCCCCTCCATATACACACACACACACACACACACACACACACACACACACACACACACACACACACACACACAAACACCATCCCTTCCCCCTGATCCCTTCAAGTCACTGAAACTTCTTCAAGATGTATAATGTAACTTGTATATATATTGTTTTTCCTTTTCATGTTTGGTATCATTTTAAATGTCTTGGTGCGATTGGTAAAATGGTCTCAATTTCACAGCAGTCACTAGAATTATGAAGAAAATGGAAAATTAAGGAAAATCTTTTTGGGTGGTGTCTCTTCTCCTCTCTCCCAAAACAGGTGTTGGTGTAATAAACATTTACGATCCTTTTGTTCTGGTCCTGGTATAAAAGGTAAAGAGCAAAGCAGTCATGTGGGATCATCTGTAGCCAGAGGCCCCCACAGAGATGGGTGAATGTCTGAAGACATTCACGTATCACTGTGTGTATATGCATTTCTTTGAGTAATCGATGTTATGCATTTAACATTTCTGAATTGGCTTCTAATTGTCTAATTGTAATGTAATTGGCATGATATATTTTACGTGACAAATAAAAGGTTATATTTGATTTACTCTGGATTTTTCTGAAATCATTATGACCGGTAGATTATTGGAGTCCGTTATTTCCGTAAATCTGCGTCAGGGCAGGTCAAACTAGAGAGCCTCATGAAAGGAGCATGTGGGCACATCATGGGACTTTTTGAGTTTGTCTGTTATTGACTTAGCAAGTTGCAGTATCGTGACTAAGAAAACTGTATTTTTGTATGAACAAGCATGTGGTGGTTTGACTCAAATGCATTAGTAAACTCTGCACCCTCTGACTAAGAATCATAAACTGGCGAATTTATGTCCGTGAGAACGCAGTCGGCTGATGCGAAATTCTCTAAGCGATAATGGGTCTGTAATGAAAGGATAATTGAAAATAAGAGATACCCAGAATAATCAAATATCTAAATTAATATATAACAAATGATTATTTTCTAATTGGAAACACAACCTAAGTGTAATAATCATTTGAAATTGGAGTCAGATTAAACGAGTGAAATTAAGTGAACTTCACAGAGACGCTGAAAAGGCATACACGCGTTAACCTTCGCCCGGGCGTGTCGGATTCCGTTTTTGGGCCGATGCGGGGTTCCTTACAATAGTAAATCAAATAGTAAAAATGTGAAGATTTTGCTATAATAATAATAATAATAATAATAATGGAAATATGTAATATTAAATAATACATTTCAATGACATCATTGTAACATGTTGGTTAGACAGATGGCTAACAGCGTAGGTCAGTGAGAGATGATCTCAGACCAGATGTTTTTTTTTTTTTTTTAAGATTCCTCAAAGTATATGATTTCCTAAAAGCATAGTATTTATTGCTAAAATTATAAATTTGACTAAAATTAGATGGCACATCTAAGGTGAAATGATTAAATAATGGAGGTTGTTCAAGAAGAAGACTGAAGAAGATGAGTTTCAATAGTGCTGAATTGCAGAATTAAGACAAACTGATTTTACCTGACAATGGGAAGTGTGGTGGCGACTGGAGATCTGTTGGGCTGAGAGGTGTCAGATCTCACTCCAAGGTCAATATGTGTGAGAAGTCCCCAGTTTCCACCACTTGTGACTGTGTTAAAGATCCAGCAGCAACTACTTTGGCTGTTGACACAAGCATAGACTTATTTTTTAATTTGTAATAAATTAGTTTTATACTATCTTTAGAGCTATAATGGTGTATCAGATTGGTCTTATTCCTCTGCATAAGTGCTTACTGCAACTGAAATGGGCTGTTGTTGGGGACGGTTCTCTTCATGACTCCCTCAGTCTGGCACCAGCCGCCACCATTAGAGCTGCTGTCCACTTTACCCATCACATAACTTTTACTGCCACAGTTTCCAGACCTGCAAGACCAGTTATCGTACGAATAACAGCTATGATAGGCCTCCTTGAAGCGGATATCCACCTGAAATAAAACATTTTGTTGTAACTTCTCAACATCCTTAATTTTTCTAGAATACTATAAACATTTTGGAATAAAAATGCATATTCCTTTGTCTTGCTTCATAACTGCTATCCTAAATATACAATTATATAATAATTTCACACATTTTGCTTAATTAAAGCCTGACTGGAAATGACACACATTTACAATATGATGTGATATTTACCAAAACGATCATAATATAAAGTTAGGTTACATTTTATTTTGATAGTGCACTTTACTGTAAGTAACTTTTAAACTAAATGTCAACCAACTCTCATTAGAGTATTAGTAGACTGTCAGGTTAGAGTTAGTAAAATAAGTATGATGTAGTTGCAAAGTTACTTATATTCAGTAGAATATCTGTTGAGGAGCATCAAAATAAAGTGTTATAGAGATATTAAGCAGACAGTCTACTAATACTCTAATGAGAGTTGGTTGACATTTAGTTGCAAAGTTACTTATAGTTAGTAGAATTTGTAAAGTGGACAATGGAAATAAAGCGTTAACAAAAGTTATTGTTAACATAAGTTATTGTTAACATAAGTTATTGTTAACATAAACTGTAATTTAATGATTTTAAATTACATCATTTTGAAGATTAAAATAATAATATATACATAAAAGGTATTTGAAAAGTATTAAAATGTGAAATTTTAATGTGACCAGTATAAAACAATACAAAAAACGAATTCAGTTGCTTTTAATAAAAATCCCCTTGCACATAAAAATTCACCTAATGGAAGAAACACCTGTGAAAAAAAATTCTCACCATATAGGAACCATCAGGATTCTTTCTTGAGCTGAAGGTCATCGAGCCTCCACAGAAGTGAGAGGCAGTGGCTGTGGATGCCAGCAGAAGCAGGGATAAGAGCAGAGCAGAGGCAGACATGATGCTCATGACTGAGGTTTCATCTCTGATCACTGCATTGCCCTTTTAAAGGACCTGATGGAGGAAGTCATCGAAAAATGGGGCACGTCTACAAAAAAGATTTCCAGTGTAGGAAAGGCTAATTATATTTGACCTTTACTTCTACCATAAGAATGACTGGCATGCAGTTGTAGCTCCATTCCATCTCTGTACAATTAGACTCTGCTTGTCAAATTCTGATCAGGATGGAGATTAATTTATTTTTATTTGATTTTTTTTTTTTTTTTTTTTTAATGATTTCCACTTAGTAATTTTAGTGCTTTAACTTAAATGTTTCATTTAGATGCCAAGGCAACATGATGTCATTTAGATGTCTAGTTTAGTTTTTTTCATCTTTCAATTTATTTCATTTCAGCATTATTTCAATTAACAAAAAATGGTTAGTTTTCAATAAAATATATAAATAGTATATTTACACTGTTCCAAATTATTATGCAAGTGACATATCAGTAGGATTTTAGTACAATGAACATTCTGACTTTAGTTAAAAAAAGTGTTTGTTTGTCTTGGAACTTTTTAGATAACTCGTGTCAATCCTAAATAGGTTTAGTTTGCCATGTTTTCTTAGGTAAAAAGGAAACCAACTTAAAGCAGTTGTTCCACATTAGTAAGCAAATCACAGTTCTCATGAAATATGTGAAGGAAGAAAGATCTTTCTGAAGAATGAAAATTGTGCAATGTCTTACAAAAGGCATAAAAACAACAAATATTTTGCAAAAACTGAAAAGAGATTGACGAAGTGTCAAAAGATTTGTGATTTAGAGCACAGAAAAGATAAAGGCATATTAAGAGAAGTTTCTGTCAAACAAATGAATTATATTAAATGGGCAGCTATAAAAAAAGCCACTGTTGAGCAGAAAACAGGTGTTTGAAGCTGCTGGATTCTGCTGGAAGAATAAAGTTGCATTTCAACCACTGCTAACCAAATCTCACAAAGAGAAACCTTTTTAGGGTTTAGGTAGAAATACATTTTTAAAAATGGTTATATTATTGTGGTGTTTTTGCAGCGTGGGATAGTGCATTGTCTTGAATGAAAATCCTTTCATTTCAAAAGGCACTATTCTTCTTTTTATACCATATTAGAAAATAATCATGAACTCCATATGTTTTGCAGAAGTAATTTTGACACCTTCAGTGACCCTAAAGGGACCTTCCATCTCACTTTCCAATATTCCAGCCCAAATCATCACCTGCTAGCTCCTTGCTGACGTCAAAGTCTTGGAAGGGGATGCCACTCACCAGCCATCCAGAAATTCATCCATCTAGTCCAGAGGTCTTCAACCCTGCTCTTGGGGACCCATTGCACCACCATGACGTGTAGAGTTTCTTCACATCATGCCTGCCAAGCCTGAGACTCTTCATGTCATGATCTGCCAGTCATGGGTCTCTGCTTAACCGTCAGTCTTGCAAATCCATCATGTTTGTAGTTTTTTAACACTTTATTTGTGTTTGTAGTTCTAATTGAATCCTCTTCCACAGTGCAATGGATTGTGGGCAATATTAGCTGTTAAGAGTGTGCACGGATCTGCACTTTGGATTCTAAACGGAAAGACCATCCGGGTATCTTTGGAATACTCATTTCAATATACTACGATTTGAGACTTACAAATTCTATTTTCAAATACTATTTAGGACGGATAGTATGCGAATTGGGACACAGCAAGAGTCTTGAGCCAAGATGTCTGCCGAGCCTAAATCTTCAGCTAAGATGGATGTGGAGCCAGAGTCTTTCGGCCAAGACGGCCACCAAACAAGAGTCTTTGGCCAAGACAGCCGCCGAGCAAGAGTCTTTACATTACCAAGTCTAGCCGCCGGCCAGAGCCTCTCCACATCATGTCAATTTTGTTCTAAATCTCCAAGCTGGTCATGTGATCGCCTGCTATCATTCTGATTGGAGGATCTCAAAAAATTGCCCACAACCGATCTAAAGTATCCAGATAGAAATTTGTTGCTCATTCTCAAAGGGAAAGTGCCCAAGCAACATTGCCTGCCAACACTGCTCAAAAATTTGCCCTGTGTATCATCACCTTTAGTCCACGACTGTTTTGGGTTTTTGGTTCATATCTTTTATTTTGAACGTTTATTCATAGTCATCTTTCCTGTTTGTCATGTGCTTCCCTAGTCATGTGTCATGTTCTCTGAACAAAAGGAGAAACTCATATTGTAATTTAGAGTGGCAGCTCACATTTCTGTTATTTCTGGCTTGACATCTCTCAGGATATTGGTATGATATTTGAGTTTAGCATGGTAATGGATATGGCAATGTTAAATGCTTGCTGTCATTAGCAAGCAATTAGCAAGCCACAGTGGAAGTGGCTGGCCAGGAGAGTGTGGTCGTGTCAATGGAACAGAAGGACTGAGGGGAGCTGGCAGGGCAAGAGGCTGAGAAGGAGTTATGGCCTGGGGACTACAGAAAACCAGTGGAGGAGAAAGGATGAGGTAACTGGATGGAACCAGAGAAGCATCCGTGCTGGACAGGAACCAATGGAAGAGAAAGGTCTAGGCCCATGGATGGAATCAGGGAATTTAGGCAGCCGGATGGGACCAGCAGAGCAGGAAGAAGTTTGACAGTGGGTACAAGGGTGAGGACTGGCTTTGTGGCAGTCAGGTCAATCAGCCACTACTGGATAGACTGAGCTCTGGATGCTGGCTCCAGGACGAACCATGACTCAGGCCATGACCAGAGATCATTACCAACGTTCTTCGAAGTATCTTCTTTTGTGTTCTGCTGAATAAGGAATGTCATACAGGTTTGATCAACATGAGGTTGAGTAAATAATGACAAAATTTGATTTTTTGCGAACTATCCCTTTAATAGCAGTAACTTTACTGCATCCCTAGTTCAAAATAAGTGCTTTACAGTCAAGTGTGCATTTCTATGTAAAAAAAAACAAAAAATACAATATTAATTTTGTTAACAGCATGTAGAATATTCAATAATATCTGTATATTTGTAACGAAGCTGGACTCAGGCAGGGATCCAAATACAAAGCTTTTATTAAAAGTGAGCGTGGTCGTACAGACAGGGACAAGACAGAAGCAAACAAGAACAGCAAGGGACAGGCAGAGTCGTAGTCAGAATACAGGCAGTAGATCGAGGCAGGCAGATATCATTCACAGAACAGCTGACGAGGCAAGGGTCAGGACAGGCAGCAACGGGTCGATAACGGGTAACAGGCAGGAACAGTAACAACAGACAGGCAGACTGGATAATATACGCTCAGAAATGCTACAATAGTAAACAAGACTTCGCAATCAGGTGGTGTATGAGTGAGTCTCTTATAGTCCAGGTAATGTGCTAAGCTGTATGTGTCAACAGGTGGTTGGTGTGGAGTGTGCATGTGACTGGCAGGGAGGATTATGGGAAATGTAGTCCGGGAACTGACAGGAACTGATGGTGATCGTGACAATATTATTATTTTTTTATTTCTGTCCTATTAATTATGTATTTAAAATTAAAGCACCAGCACAACATTCCCAGGGGAATTCATGGGCCAGATCGACTGGTTTTGACCAGGGCTGAATTTTAGCCCCAGTCCAGATCGGAGTTCATTTAATAGGTGCACCGAACACAGGCAACAAACACACTAGAAAGTTTGCCCTTGCCCACTGTCTGTGCTGTTTCTCTCCAGACGATATGAACAATAAACCCTCTCACACAAGCACTCGTCAACACGTCTGTCTATTATTTTTACGTCTCCAGTAGTTTGTCATTTTATTTTTCAAGGTATAAAATAACAGACCCACATCACCCCTGTGATAAAGTAAATCTAATATCTGTTTGAAACTGTTATTTTATACAATCCTTCCTCATCTCTGTGAAATAATCTTAGTTCACTCCTGGCAGAACTGCTTTAACTCTTACAGACTGGCTGGTCAAGTATGACCTGCTTTTCAAGTTATGCCACCTTACTGTTTTTGACACTAAGGTGTCTGAGTTAACAAAAAGGGATCAATCCAAAAGTTGGTTTGTAAGTCCTATTTGACTGCAAATTGCCTACATTTGGTCCCTCTCTAAATAGCGTTAAAGTAACACTGAAGCAGAGTTAAAGTTAATGAGATAATTAAGCGATTAATTAAGTGATGATTGAGCATTAGTGTTGAACACCTGCTGCTAACAAGCAGAATCACTGAAGAAAAGAGAAACACAACAACTGCAACTGACTTCAGCCACAGACTTAGATGAAATCAACTGTAGATAAGGACATTAAATCTCTCAAGATCTCATTAAACAACTCCACTAAACTCCAGCAGCATTACCAGCTTCACTTCTTACTAATCATATTGACTTTATTTCTGTCATACATCTACATACGTTTTTATTGAGAATTACGAAGAAAAAGATCATGCAAAATCACAAATGTTTAAATGGGCCATTATTATGTCAGCAACATATATACTCCTACCTCCTTCAATCCCGCCCTGGTCGTCGTCCTCCATCTGCCTGCTTCTGGTTCCTGCCCCTGGCCACACCCTCGTCCTCCTCCCAAGTCGCCTCCATTCTCCTTCCACGGTGTGAGGCCACGCCTTTTTGGAGGGGGGCGTAATGTTACAGTCTGTCTAGTTTCAGTTTCAGTTTATATGGACTCTCATGCTGCGTTCCAATTTGCCTACTTATACTACGCCCTAAAAGTACAGTCCCCTCCAAAAGTATTGGAACAGTGAGGACTATTCCTTTATTTTTTCTGTAGACTGAAAACATTTGGGTTTGACATCAAACAATTTATATGAGACAAAAGATCAACATTTCAGCTTTTATTTCCAGGTATTTACATCTGGATCTGATACACAACTTAGAAGATATAACCTTTTGTTTGAACCCACCCATTTCTCATGTGACCAAAAGTATTGGAACATGTGACTGACAGGTGTGTTTTGTTGCCCTGGTGTGTCCTATTACATTGATTATTCAAACAATAAATAGTACTAAATGTCTGCACTCAGTTTCAGATTTGGGTTTTGCCTGTGCAGACTGCATTTATAGTTAGACGTGTAACCAACATGAAAACCAGAGAGCTGTCTATGGGTGAAAAACAAGCAATTTGAACATGGAAAATCAATCAGAGCCATTGCACAAACATTGACCATAGCAAGTACAACCATTTGGAATGTCCTGAAGAAGAAAGAAACCACTGGTGTACTAAGTAACAGACCTCGAATGGGTAGACCAAGAAAAACATCAGCTGTTGACGACAGAAACATTGTGAGAGCTGTAAAGAAAGACCCTAAAACAACTGTTAGTGACATCAGCAACAACCTCAAGAGGGCAGGAGTGAAGGTATCACAGTCTACTGTCTGCAGAAGACTTCATGAACAAAAGTACAGAGGCTACACCAGAAGATGCAAACCTCTCATTAGCAAGAAGAATAAGAAGGCCAGGCTGGAATTTGCCAAAAACTACAGAGACAAGCCTCAAACATTCTGGGGCAAAGTTTTATGGACTGATGAGACAAAGATTAACCTCTACCAAAGTGATGGAAAGGCTAAAGTTTGGAGAAAAAAAGGATCTGCTCATGACCCCAAACATACAAGCTCATCTGTGAAACACGGTGGAGGTAATGTCATGGCTTGGGCTTGCATGGCTTCTTCTGGGACGGGCTTATTGATCTTCATTGATGATGTAACACATGATGGCAGCAGCAAAATGAACTCTGAAGTGTACAGAAACATTTTGTCTGCCAATTTACAGAAAAATGCAACCAAACTGATTGGGAGATCCTTCATCATGCAGCAAGATAATGACCCAAAACACAGTGCCAAAGCAACAAAGGAGTTCATCAGGGGCAAAAAGTGGAAGGTTTTAGACTGGCCAAGTCAATCTCCAGACTTAAACCCTATAGAGCATGCATTTTACCTGCTAAAAAAGAGACTGAAGGGAGTAACCCCCCAAAACAAACAACAACTGAAAGAGGCTGCAGTGGAAGCCTGGAAAAGCATTACAAAAGAAGAATGCAAAAGTTTGGTGATGTCAATGGGTCATAGGCTTGATGCAGTTATTGCAAGCAAAGGATTTTCAACTAAATATGAAGTCTTATTCACTTTAATCTATTTTAAGTTAATCTGTTCCAATACTTTTGGTCACATGAGAAATGGGTGGGTTCAAACAAAAGGTTATATCTTCTAAGTTGTGTTTCAGATCCAGATGTAAATACCTGGAAATAAAAGCTGAAATGTTGATCTTTTGTCTCATATAAATTGTTTGATGTCAAACCCAAATGTTTTCAGTCTACAGAAAAAATAAAGGAATAGTCCTCACTGTTCCAATACTTTTGGAGGGGACTGTATGTACTCTTTCTGTGAACAAAAAGTACTTACTTTTGAGTGTGTAGTAAAAGAGTAGACAAGCTTTGGGACTTACTAACACGTCATACAATCGCGTCTTTTCTCTCTGTCGCATCCTGTCACCGTAAACTGGCCTGTCAATCATCTTACATCCTCCACATTTCATTTAGTTAATTTCCTACCGTATCGGAGAGAAATGCAGCACGTTGATCTGCAGTCGCGGGTCTTTCATGTGGAGAACTCTCCTCATATTAATGCATAATGATGCATTTAAAAGTTAATGGCCATTCGGATCTTTATAAAAGTCCACATTGGTATTTGCAGATGAAAAATAACACGGGTAACATTAAATATATATTTTCTATCAGGTTAAACTGATTATTAGTCACTCAAATCTCTCAGCGTCGATTGCGTATATCCGCCATGTTTTGTAGTTTTTTAACACTTTTTACTCGTGTTTGTAGTTCTGAACTGAATCCTCGTCCAATGCGCAATGGGTTGTGGGCAATATTAGCCTCTATAGTGTGCACGGATCCACACTTCGAAAATCTACCGGAAATAGTAGACCATCCGGGGACTTTGGCATACTCTTTTCAACATAATATGCTTTGGGACACACTTATTTTAATCTCACATACTATTTAGGATGGATAGTATGGACATTGGAACGCAGGGTCAGTTTGTTTTCATTGATCACATGTTCTGTTTCCCGCCATCATCATTAGTTCATTAGCACTACCTGTGTCCCATTAATTAACCCTGTTATGTTTGCCATTTAGTTCCTCCTGTTCACTCAGTCTTTGTCCGTTCACCATTCGACTATGTTGTGTTGCACCTATCTGCCTGTTCTCCTGTGGATTATTGTATTAAACTAGTTTTTGGATATATTCTCCTCGTCTGTGTTACCTTCCTGCAACCAGCTTTAACAAATATGTACCTGCTTTAGTTCAAAATGCAATTTAAGCTATAAGGAAGGTTTGGCTTTATTTGTTTCCCTTACAATCCATGTGGGAGTATGTGCATTGAAGACACTAAATTGTCTTTGGGTGTGAATGTATCTATTTAACACTTTGGAAAATGGATAGTTGGAGGAAATATGCAATTTAAACTCAGCAGGCCTTTATACATCCCATCCCAATATGTCCCTATTATTAGGCTTTTAATATAGCCTTATACAATATGTAAAATTTAGCATTTTATAAATTAAGCACCTGGTTTTTGTTCTTTACTTTTTACTTTTGCACTTTGATTGCATAAATCATGCAGGTATGCAAAAACACCCAATATGGCAGTTAGAGATGACTGAAGTTAAAAACTATATTCGTATTTCTGAAAATTACATAGTCATCTAATGAAAAATGTACTTTCACTTAGTGTGTGCTTGTTTTCACTGAGTTTATTAGAGGTTTGCATTGCCGTCTTAGCAATCTTATCTAATGCCACCTAAATTTAATTATTTTGTAACATGCCACCTGTCAAGTATTGTCTCATCAGCCATCATGGGAACTGGGTGTAACAGGGACGCAATGAGGATGTTGTAGGTACTACTTTAAAGAATGCTTTTTTTTTTTTTCCCCCAGTCCAGCAGGTACTGCAGCATTGTTGCGGCATTAATTAATACACCAGGAAGATTTCCTGTTCTCATAAGTGTTTCAAAGTTAATGCTAGATTGGAGGAGAAATTTGTTGTCACAAAGTTTTTCCAATGCATGAAATCCTGGAGGCTCCATTCATGACTATAGAAGTTAGACACTGGCTGTCATTAGCAAGCAATTAGCAAGCCACAGTGGAAGTGGCTGGCCAGGAGAGTGTGGTCGTGTCAATGGAGCAGAAGGACTGAGGGGAGCTGGCAGGGCAAGAGGCTGAGGAGGAGTTATGGCCTGGGGACTACAGAAAACCAGTGGAGGAGAAAGGATGAGGTAACTGGATGGAACCAGAGAAGCATCCATGCTGGACAGGACCAATGGAAGAGAAAGGTCTAGGCCCATGGATGGAATCAGGGAATTTAGGCAGCCGGATGGGACCAGCAGAGCAGGAAGAAGTTTGACAGTGGGTACAAGGGTGAGGACTGGCTTTGTGGCAGTCAGGTCAATCAGCCACTACTGGATAGACTGAGCTCTGGATGCTGGCTCCAGGACGAACCATGACTCAGGCCATGAGCAGAGATGATTACCAGCGTTCTTCGAAGTATCTTCTTTTGTGTTCTGTTCTGCTGAATAAGGAATGTCATACAGGTTTGATCAACATGAGGTTGAGTAAATAATGACAAAATTGATTTTTTTTTTTTTTTTTTTTGCGAACTATCCCTTTAATAGCAGTAACTTAACTGCATCCTAGTTCAAAATAAGTGCTTTACAGTCAAGTGTGCATTTCATTTCTAAAAAAAAAAAAAAAATGCAATATTAATTTTGTTAACAGCATGTAGTATATTCAATAATATCTGTATATTATTTTTTTTATTTCTGTCCTTTTAATTATGTATTTAAAATTAAAGCACCAGCACAACATTCCCAGGGGAATTCATGGGCCAGATCGACTGGTTTTGACCAGGGCTGAATTTTAGCCCCAGTCCAGATCGGAGTTCATTTAATAGGTGCACGAACACAGGCAACAAACACACTAGAAAGTTTGTCCTTGCCCACTGTCTGTGCTGTTTCTCTCCAGAAGATATGAACAATAAACCCTCTCACACAAGCACTCGTCAACACGTCTGTCTATTATTTTTACATCTCCAGTAGTTTGTCATTTTATTTTTCAAGGTATAAAATAACAGACCCACATCACCCCTGTGATAAAGTAAATCTAATATCTGTTTGAAACTGTTATTTTATACAATCCTTCCTCATCTCTGTGAAATAATCTTAGTTCACTCCTGGCAGAACTGCTTTAACTCTTACAGACTGGCTGGTCAAGTATGACCTGCTTTTCAAATTATGCCACCTTACTGTTTTTGACACTATATATATGCTATATTCTGGAAGATAAATTCTTCAAACAGTGGTACAAGAGGATGTGGTGCTGGTCCTTCAGAAGTCACTCTCAATCTGTGTGTCTATAAGGCCTATAAAAACCCCGTCTTCATGTATTTTATAACACTTCAGCTTGTGATTCTTATTAAGAGCGGGTCATTTTTTAGGATTCTTTAGCTAACCTAAGTCTCTGAGATCCTGACACCTTGCACTTCTGGAGACTCCAGGTAGGTTGCAGTTCTGGAAAATGGTGTCACTGGAGACTAAAGGGTTCCTGATGGTTTCACACTTAATTCTTCACCTTAATTCTTAATTATTTTGCTGTTAACGTGTCTTTTCTTTTCCACCTGTTTTTGTATGACCCCGCTGACCCAATGAGCATTTTGCTGTCCTTTGGTCATGCTTTAACTTTGCAATTTCTAGTATTGCATTAGTATTGTGTCCTTCTCATGAGTATTTAATAATTTTTGACTTTTCAGTCTGAGATAAATCTCTTTTTTGGCTCATTTTGCCTGTAAAAGAAAACTTGCCTAATAATTCTGCACACCTGAATATAAGGCATTTTTCATTTCCAGCCTTCATGAACAATTAAATATCACTTATAAATGATTAAAAACAATATTAATAGGAGTTATTAAGATTGATGTGGATTGGAAATGGTAAAATGTGCTTGGAAAAAAAATATGATCAGAAAATCAACTTGCCTAATAATTCTGCACTCCCTGTACATGTCTGTTATCTTGTTGACAGTACCGCTGAACCTGGAGTGGAGTTAATATCTAGATTGTAAAATCTAATAAAGGTGTGCTGGGATGACCATCCAGCTGCATCACAAATATCCGACATGGGGACTCCTGACACCAGGGCCTTAGAGGCTGCCATACCCCTTGTAGAATGAGCCCGGACCACCAAAGGACATGGTTGTCCGGCTGCTTTGTACGCAAGAGAGATGGCCTCGACCATCCACTTGCTCATCCTCTGCTTAGATGCTGGGCCCCCTTTTCTAGGGGACCCATAACATACAAACAATTGATCTGTCTTACGCCACAGGGCAGCTCTGTGAACATAACCATCTAGGGCCCGGACAGGGCAAAGCAGATTAAGTTTTTCCTGATCCGTACTCCTAAATGGAGGGGGACAAAAGGCCTGAAGTACAATAGGACCCGGAGCATTAGTGGGGACCTTGGGCACATAGCCCGGTCTAGCGTGTAGGAATGCCTTCACCATTCCTGGTGCAAATTCCAAACATGATGGCGAAACTGATAACGCCTGCAGGTCTCCAATTCTTTTAAGAGACGAGATTGCCAATAAAAATATAGTCTTGAGTGTAAGGAACTTCACAGAAACTTGTTCTAGTGGTTCGAAAGGTGCCTCAGCTAACCCTTCTAACACTACAGCCAAATCCCAGGCTGGAGTCCTAGAACGTACGACAGGTCTCAGTCCTAGAGTACCACGGAGGAAGCGTATTACTAGGGGGTCTCGACCCACCGAGGAACCCCCTAAAGGAGCATGAAATGCAGAAATAGCTGCAACATAAACCTTTAGTGTTGAGTGAGTTAACCCTTCCGAGAATTTTTCTTGGAGGAACTGAAGCACCAAATTTATAGGTGCGTGGACAGGGTCCGTTCCGTGCTGATTACACCAAGCAACGAACAACTTCCATTTATATAGATATAATTTCCTTGTGGAGGGAGCTCTGGAGTTGAGAATGGTCTCCACAACCTCGGTTGAGAGACCAGAGTCTATGAACCTGGCCCCCTCAGAGGCCAGGCCCACAATTTCCATAATTCTGGGCGAGGATGGAGTATCGTACCGCCCGCTTGTGACAGGAGATCCTGTCTGAGTGGCAGCTCCATCGGAGAGCCATCTAGAAGAGATATTAGGTTCGCAAACCAAAACCTTGTCGGCCAGTATGGGGCCACCAGTATTAGACTGACCCCTTCCTGGCGGATTTTCTCCAGTACTCCTGGGAGCAGAGCAACCGGGGGAAATGCGTACAGACGTAGCCTTGGCCACGTCTAGACCATGGCATCCAGCCCTAGAGGTGCTGGGTGCGTCAGAGAGTACCATAGTGGACACTGAGTTGACTCTTTTGAAGCAAATAGATCGACTTCCGCTTCGACCGTACTTCTGCCATAGGAGCTCCGCCACCTCGGTGTGGTGTCTCCACTCCCCGGGCCTCGGCCCCTGTCTCGACAGGGCGTCTGCCCCCACATTCTGATTCCCTGGAATATATGCCGCTCTGAGTGAGAGGAACTTCTCCTGGGACCACAGGAGGATCTGACGTGCCAAGTAGTATAGTTGGCGAGACTGTAGACCCCCCTGGTGATTGATATAAGCGACCACCGTTGTGTTGTCCGTGCGGACCAACACGTGATGGTCCCTCAGGTCTGGGAGGAAGTATTTTAATGCAAGAAATACCACCATCATTTCCAGCTGATTTATGTGCCAGGAACGTTGATGGTCCTCCTAGAGACCCTGAGCCGAGCGACCACTCATGATCGCCCCCCAGCCCGTGAGGGAAGCATCTGTCGTAAGCATTCTGCGATGACGAGAAGTCCCCAACACAGGACCTTGGGACAAGAACCAAGGCTTCCTCCACACGACCAGAGCTCGAAGGCATCACCGCGAGACCTTGAACGTGTGGAGAGGGCTTCTCCTCGGAGAAAACCCCTTGGTCTTGAGCCACCACTGTAAGGGTCTCATGTGCAGCAGGCCAAAAGGTATCATGTTGGACGCAGCTGCCATCAGACCCAACAGTCTCTGAAACTGTTTCACAGTAAGTGACTGGCCTATCTTTACCCCATTCACGGCTCCGAGAATGGAATTCACATGAGCAGGTGACAGATAAGCCTGCAAACTACCCCTAGATAGTTGGTAATTTGACTCGGAACCAATGCACTTTTCTTTACGTTGAGCCTCAGCCCAAGCTTTTCCATGTGTGACAGAACAAAAGATTAAGGCACTCAGAAATACAGAAAAGAGCAAAAAACAAAACCAAAACCTATTACCATCAAGAAAAACAAAGCCAAGTGTTGAAAGAGCTTCAAAGGAGCATACCACCATGGAGAAGCTGGTGGAGGAGATGACCACAGTGGAGCAAAAGACCACAGCTGAGCCAGAGACACCCATGGAGGAGCCAGCGGCAGAAGAGAGCATGATGGAACCTGCAGAGTATATGACCATGGCATGGCCAGAGGGATGGAGGTCATGGTGGACCGTTAAGGGTCAAGGTGGAGCTGGGGGGTATGGAGGCCTGTGATGGAGATGGTGGAGCTGGAGGGATGGAAAACCCTGGTTGAGCCAAAGGGGTTGTGGGCCTGGGTGCAGCCAAAGGGCCAGAATTCTTTGGTGCTAATGACACATGCTTCATGAAAAAATAAACAAAAAATTATGTATGATCAAAATACAAAAAGAAAGATTTACCTGTCCAGCAGAAATAAAGCCATCAAAGAGTCACTTTTCAGCCCCTTGAGTTCCCTCAGTTCTCACCATCGCTGGAAAGCCACGCCGATATTAACTCGCGTTTTATTTCTTTGTTTATCCAAAGACTTTTTGTTCATTGCCTTTTCTTGTACTGTTACTGTCTTCCTTTTTTTGCCTGGTTTGCCTTCACTAACTGCATAGGCCGGTACTGTGAATTTTGCTTGCTGTTTCTCTGCCATTGTTTTGGTATTCCTAGGATCCGTGCCTCTTGAATTCCTCAAATCAAACGTGCGCGCGCAAGTGGGCAGGTCATGTGTGGCAAAAGGGTGGTTGCCATGGTTGCGAGAGAGTGACAGTCGCCTAAGCCAATCCTATGTTTCGTCCCAAATGGAAATAATGAGCTGTGTTTAATACAGATTAAACGGTCTAGAGTCACTCGATTTTTATACTCTTTTTATCAGAGTACTTACATTTTAATTATTGCATTGATATATATAGAAAGTTTAAACAAATTTGGAAGAAAGTTGTTAATAAATGTTTTACCTACCCTGCCTTTAAGCACCTGGTTTTTGTTCTTTACTTTTTACTTTTGCACTTTGATTGCATAAATCATGCAGGTATGCAAAAACACCCAATATGGCAGTTAGAGATGACTGAAGTTAAAAACTATATTTGTATATCTGAAAATTACATAGTCATCTAATGAAAAATGTACTTTCACTTAGTGTGTGCTTGTTTTCACTGAGTTTATTAGAGTTTATTAGAGGCCTTAGCAATCTTATCTAATGCCACCTAAAGTTTAATTATTTTGTAACATGCCACCTGTCAAGTATTGTCTCATCAGCCATCATGGGAACTGTGTGTAACAGGGATGCAATGAGGATGTTGTAGGTACTACTTTAAAGAATGTTGTTGTTTTTTTTCCCAGTCCAGCAGGTACTGCAGCAGTGTTGCGGCATTAATTAATACACCAGGTAAGATTTCCTGTTCTCATAAGTTTTTCAAAGTTAATGCTAGATTGTTCTCTGTCAGTTCATTGTGTGATTTATCATCATATTAGAGGACTGGAGAAATCTGAAAGGTCATATTAAGGATTTGGTTATTGAAAATCACACACACACACACACACACACACACACACACACACACACACACACACACACATTTTGTTCCACACACTAGTAAATAGAAAGAATTGAAATAGATTTCAGAGAAACAGTAAGAATTAGTAGGAAGTAAAACAGTAAGAAGAAAATGTGTAAGTACATTATATCTTGTGTCATGACATGAGAAGAGACTGATGGTATATGATTGACAGTGTATTTTTCAGAAGGAAGTTCCACCAAACCATGTTTTCTTGGCATGTCAAGATATTAAATACTTCTTTTGTGTGTCCTGTGACATATATGAGAAAGTAATCTTGAATTTGAGAAAACAAATTTGAAATTTAAACACTAATTTTGAAACTGTGAGTATCTAAATATTGAAATTGGGAACTGAGGTTTAATTCCAGAAACTGATTCTGATCTATTGAATAGGTTTTGAATTCTGATACTTTTGTTGTTTTAGGGTTTACTGTTTGAATTATTGTTGGTGTTGTTGTTTTGGTTTTATTTTCTTCCTTCACTGCAATTTCATAAAGGTTACAATTTATTCCAAGACAAATAATCCGAACAACATACTTACATTTTCTATTGATTGACTGCAATCACCTATTAGTTGTTGTATCAGGTAGACTACCAGACGAGTTATGAATTCCCAACAAAAAAATGGCACTGACCAACGAGTGATTTATCTTGTCAAGGTACACTATATATGTCTATAGATGAACCCTCAAAAACTCACTAGGTATACAGCATCTATACTACCATACAGACTAATATACAATTGATTACACTTGATTACACTAAAAGAGATAATGAGAGATAAACAGTTCAAACGAAATGTATGTATTTCCATAGCTCAAGTATATCAAAAGTACCAGAAACACAAACACACACAAAAATGAACTTAACAAAAGCTACAACAACAGAAAAGTAACAACAGATTACAATGTTTACTCACAGATGGCATAGAACAAACCACTAAGAGTAAACAGAAAGTAATTGGCACTAGTAAACCTGTAGGTGGTGCAGTAGCTCACGGCCTCCACGGATCTTGTCAATGATGTCATCTTTATCAAGTTCCATAAGAATCTTGTTCTCTGTTTCCATCAAACGGAATGCGCCAGAGCTCATATTTATTCAATGAAATCATAGCCTTTTGAAGTTTTGAAGGGAGTTCCTGCCCCGAACAGAACCATACCCCCTGTCAGAAAAACACTATCTTTCAAAAGTATGATTTATATTATATTTTATTTAATATTATATTTTATAATGTAATTTATTGATCAAAGCTGAATTTTCAGCATCATTACTCCAGTCTTCAGTGTCACATGATCCTTCAGAAATCATTCTAATATGCTGATTTGCTGCTTAAGAAACATGTATTATTAAGATTTTCAGAATTCTTTGACGAATAGAAAGAACATCATTTATTTTAAATTAAAATTTATTATAAATGTCTTTACTGTCATGTTTGATCAATTTAATGCACACTTGCAATATAAAAGTATTAATTAAAAAAAAAAAAATCTTACAAACCCTGTACTTTTGAACTGTATATAGATTATATTAGATTATATTAGATTAGATAAACTTTATTATATATATATACACACACAGTCTGTAAAACGATAATTATGGTCTGAGCGTACATATAAAGAATAGCCTACAATTTAAAAGGTCTTTTAAAATTTTTAAATGTCACAGATAATGCAAACTGATAATTTTTTTTTCCACAAAGAAAGTGTAATCCTGCCATCTTGTGATCCTATGACAATGCCACAATTTAAAAGGACGTTATTTATGGATTATGTATTTAGAACAAAAAAAAAATAAATAAAATAAAGAAAATAGAAAACTATCCCTAAGTATTAAAAACATTAGAAATATCTGCTTATCCTCCTCAGTGATTAGGGAAATCGGGAAGCCCTTTCCACCACTACATAAAAAAAATAAAAATAGTAATTGTGACTTTTTATCTCAGATTTTTTTGTGAGAAAAAAAGTCAGAATTGTGACTTTATATCCCGCAATTGCGAGTTTATATCGCGATTCTGACTTTAGGGTCCGAGTACCTTCTGATAATTTGTTTTCTCGTTTTTGTCTTCTAAACAGAAAAACGAAGAAACCATTCGCTCAAAACGCTGATTCATTCAGTAATAAAAAGGCTGTATGGCTGGTGAATCACTTAACCGATTTGTTCAAAGACTCATTCACGAATTAAAGGGTTAGTCCACCCAAAAATGAAAATTCTGTCATTAATTACTCACCCTCATGTCGTTCCACACCTGTAAGACCTTCGTTCATCTTCAGAACACAAATTAAGATATTTTAGTTGAAATCCGATGGCTCAGTGAGGCCTCCATAGGGAGCAATGACATTTCCTCTCTCAAGATCCATAAAGGTACTAAAAACATATTTAAATCGGTTCATGTGAGTACAGTGGTTCAATATTAATATTATAAAGCGACGAGAATATTTTTGGTGTGCCAAAGAAAACGAAATAAAGACTTATTTAGTGATGGCTCCCTATGAAGGCCTCACTGAGCCATCGGATTTCAACAAAAATATCTTAATTTGTGTTCCGAAGATTAATGAAGGGCTTACGGGTGTGAAACGGCATGAGGGTAAGTAATAAATTACAGAATTTTCATTTTTGGGCGAACTAACCCTTTAACTACTATAGGCTACTCTGTGCGCCTTATGTTGCGAGTCGCACAATAATCTTTGACTTTGCTTTAGAAATGTAGCTGGCAGAAAAAATAAAACATTGTTTTGAGGGACATACTCAGTGTTAATGAAATAAGCTCGGTGTATTGCTCAAAACAACAGTCAGGACTGCTGATCTGCACTTGAACTTTCCTACAATGTAACTACATTCTCTCTGCGCTGTTCAGTGAGTCGTGCATTTTTGGCACACAGATTTCAAGAGTTGATCAGCCAAATAAAACAGGCAGTGTGCCAAATACATAGACTAGGGGTAGTTGTGACAGCAGATGCAACGTAAATTAATTAATATTTAATATGATAAACTAATTCCACCACACGCAAATGTATGTGTAGGCAGAAGAAAGCTATGGCCTGTAGGGTTTGTGTCAAGCCATTCATAAATCTGGTTGTGGGTGGGATAAATTAGGCTGCAAGTGAACATTTTGTCCTCAAAGTTGATGTGTTAGAAGCAGGAAAAGTGGGCAAGCTAAAAAACTGCTACAAAGCTGAAATGGTTTCATGAATGGTTTGAGGAGCACAACAGCGAGTTTGAGGTGTTGACTTGGCCTCCAAATTCCCCAGATCTCAATCCAGTCGAGCACCTGTGGGATGTTCTGAACAAACAAATCCGATCCATGGATGCTCCACCTTGCAACTTACAAGTTGGGATCTGCTTGGGATCTTAAAGGATCTGCTGCTAACATCTTGGAGTCAGATACCACAGCAAACCTTCAGGGATCTAGTGGAGTCCATGCCTCGATGGGTCAGGGCTGTTTTGGCAGCATATACAGTATATATATGGCAGATGAGATATATATATATATCATCTGTGGAAGGTGTAGGACAATACAATGTTCGTCAAATAATTCGCTCCGAATGCAATGATACGATATCCTACCTGCCTGTCAGCATATGTATTTCCAAACCTCCAGGCACCTGTTCAGAGTGGTTCGTGACTCGAATTCATGCCTTTCAATGGCAACACTATCAACGTTGAAATGAATCTGCAGCAGTCAGGTGGTACAGGTCAGTGCTCTTTAAGTTCTTTATGCTCATTACTATTGTTATGTGCTTTGAGACATGAGGTAGTTGGGTTGATCTGGGTTGATATACACTGCTCAAAAAAATTAAAGAAACACCTTGAAAACACATCAGATCTCAATAGGGTAAAATATAATGCTGGATATCTATACTGATATAGACTGGGTAATGTATTAGGAATGGAAGGATGCCACATCGTTTGATGGAAACGAAAATTATCAACCTACAGAGGACTGAATTCAAAGACACCGCGAAACTCAAAGTGAAAAATGTTGCAGCAGGCTAGTCCATTTTGCTGAAATTTCATTGCAGCAGCTCAAAATAGTACTCAGTAGTGGTATGACCCCCATGTGCTTGTATGTATCCCTGACAACAATGAGATGACGGATGGTGTCCTGGGGTATTTCCTCCCAGATCTGGATCAGGGCATCACTGAGCTCCTGGACAGTCTGAGGTGCAACCTGGCGGTGTCGGATGGACCTCTACATAATATCCCAGAGATGTTCTACTGGAATTAGGTCAGGAGAGTGTGGGGGCCATGCAATGGTATCAATTCCTTCATTCTCCAGGAACTGCAATGGTATCAATTCCTTCATTCTCCAGTACCGCAAGGCTCAGTACTAGGACCGTTGCTTTTTACTCTGTACATGCTAACCTTGGGAGATATCATTAGGAAGCATGGCATTAGTTTTCATTGTTACGCTGATGATACTCAGCTCTATATTTCTTCGCGCCCTGACAAAAATCACCAATTCGCTAAATTAACAGAATGTATAGCTGATATAAAAAACTGGATGACCAGTAATTTCCTACTACTAAATTCAGGAAAAACAGAGATTCTAATTTTTGGACCGAAAACTTCTTCACGCAATAATCTAGAATACTGTCTAACACTTGATGGCTGCTCTGTTAAGTCTTCGTCGTCAGTTAGGAACCTGGGTGTGCTCTTTGATACCAATCTTTCATTTGAAGGCCATGTTACTAGCATCTGTAAAACTGCATTCTTCCATCTGAAAAATATATCTAAACTACGACATATGCTCTCAATGAAGAATGCAGAACAGTTAGTTCATGCGTTTATGACCTCAAGGCTAGACTACTGTAACGCTTTACTGGGTGGTTGTTCTGCTCGCTTGATAAATAAACTACAGCTCGTACAAAATGCAGCAGCTAGAGTTCTTATTAGAACTAGGAAGTATGACCATATTAGCCCTGTTCTGTCATCACTGCATTGGCTTCCTGTTAAACATCGTATAGATTTTAAAATCTTGCTAATTACTTACAAAGCACTAAATGGTTTAGCTCCCCAGTACCTAAGTGAGCTCTTAATGCATTATAGTCCTTCACGTTTATTGCGATCTCAGAATTCAGGCCAGCTGATAATACCTAGAATATCAAAATCAACCACAGGCGGTAGATCCTTCTCCTATTTGGCACCTAAACTGTGGAACAATCTTCCTAGCATTGTTCGGGAAGCAGACACACTCTGTCAGTTTAAATCTAGACTAAAAACACATCTCTTTAACCTGGCGTACACATAACACATTATCAATTTATATTTTTAAATCCGTTAAAGGATTATTAGGCTGCATAAATTAGGTCAGCCGGAACCGGGAACACTTCCTATAACACCAGATGTACTCGTTACATCAGAAAAAGAATGGCATCTACGCTAATATTAGTCTTTCTGTTTATCCCGAGGTTTACCAGAGTCAACCGGATCTGGGCCGTATCCAGCTGAGACCAAGGACCTGCACTTTGACACGACCACAACGCAGCCCTGAAGTATCAGCAGAGATCGAGTCAACTAGATCATCCATTGTGAAGACATCATCAACACGACAGCCAGTGCCACAGTTCCTCAACAGACCGTCCATACCGGCGTGATGAATTACAATCCTCAACTGGACACGACCACAACGCAGCCCTGAAGTATCAGCAGAGATCGAGTCAGCTGGATCATCCATTGTGAAGGCCTCAACGACACGACAGCCAGTAGCACAGTTCCTCAACAGACCGTCCATACCGGCGTGATGAATACGATCCTCAACTGGATGGAACTGAAATAAATACTTTGATTGTTGCGGATCCTATCAGACTTATGATAGCAACCTGATTGTAACAAAGCACTGTTCGCCAGAGGAGAACTGGCCCCCCGACTAAGCCTGGTTTCTCCCAAGGTTTTTTTTTCTCCATTTTAACACCTGTTTGCCACCTGATGTCACCTGATGGAGTTTGGGTTCCTTGCCGCTGTCGCCTTTGGCTTGCTTAGTTGGGGACACTTGACATTTGATATTCAATAGTATTCTTGACATTTATTCAACAGTGCTTTGATCTGCCTGCATTGACACTATTATTTAAGAGCTGCTATGCAGCCAAATTATGTACCAGTTATCAATGTAAAGCTGCTTTGACACAATCTGCATTGTAAAAAGCGCTATATAAATAAAGGTAAAAAAAAAAAAAAAAACCTGCCTGCATATTCTCGCCACATTGCCGTGCACCAGGAGGAACTCAGGACCCGCTGCACCAGCGTAGGGTCTGACAATGGGTCCAAGGATTTCATCCCGATAACTAATGGCAGTCAGGGTGCCATTGTCTAGCCTGTAGAGGTCTGTGCGTTCCTCCATGGATATGCCTTCCCAGACCATCACTGACCCATGACCAAACTGGTCATGCTGAACGATGTTACAGGCAGCATAACGTTCTCCACGGCTTCTCCATGTGCTCAGGGTGAACCTGCTCTCATCTGTGAAAAGCACAGGGCGCCAGTGGCGGACCTGCGGATTCTGGTGTTTAATGGCAAATGCCAATCGAGCTCCTCAGTGCCAGACATTGAGCACAGGGCCCACTAGAAGACGTCAGGCCCTCAGGCCACCCTCATGAAGTCTGTTTCTGATTGTTTGGTCAGAGACATTCACACCAGTGGCCAGCGGGAGGTCATTTTGTAGGGCTCTGGCAGTGCTCATCCTGTTCCTCCTTGCACAACGGAGCAGATGCCAGTCCTGCTGATGGGTTAAGGACCTTTTATGGCCCTGTCTAGCTCTCCTAGAGTAACTGTCTGTCTCCTGGAATCTCCTCCATGCTTTTGAGACTATGCTGGGAGACACAGCAAACCTTCTGGCAATGGCATGTATTGATGTGCCATCCTGAAAGAGTTGGACTGCCTGTGCAACCTCTGTCTCATGCTACCAGTAGTAACACCGACCATAGCCAAATGCAAAACTAGTGAAAAACAGTCAGAAAAGAGATGAGTAGGGAAAGAAATGTCAGTGGCCTCCACCTGTAAATCCATTCCTGTTTGGGGGGGTCATCTAATTTTTGACCATCTAGTGCAACTGTTGTTAATTTAATTAACACCAAAGCAGCTGAAACTGATTAACAACCCCCTCTGCTATTCAGCTGACCAGATCAATATCCCAGGAGTTTAATTAACTTGATGCTATTCTCTTAATAAATGGTTTTCTCCAAAACACGTTGGCCACAATTATTGGCACCCTTTTATTCAGTACTTTTTGCAACCTCCTTTTGCCAAGGTAACAGCTCTGAGTTTTCTCCTATAATGCCTGATGAGTTTGGAGAAATAATAATTCTGATCACCACTGTATTTTGACCGATTATTTTTCTGACAGTATTAGTTCAGCTGTAGTATTAATGTAATAAAGAGAAAATAAGAGACTCTTTAACATCTCATTGTTACTGATGTATCTTGCAGCTAAAAGCATTATGGGTAGAATCTCTCTAGTCTAATCTGATTCATCAACACAGATTCACTGATGATCCAATATTAACCCTAAACCCAGGATAGAGCGTCTGAGTGAATGTGGTCTGGACTGTGTGGATGAGGCTCATTGTGTCAGAGACGCTGTAGAAGGACAGAGTTCCTGCACTGTGATCCACATACACTCCTATTCTACTGCTGATAGACTCTACAGGGAGTTTAGTCTCTATGTCATTGTGTCTGAATGAGGTATTAGAGAAAGAGCAGAGCAAACTCCAAGACTGGTTGTTACGTCCAAACCAACACTCATTACCCTTTCCCTTCCTGCTGATGCTCTTATATGACACTGATATATACACACCATGATGCCCGCTCCACTCAATCTCCCAGTAACAGCGTCCACACACACTCTCTCTACACAACACCTGACACACTTCAAATCTGTCTGGATGATCAGGATATGGCTGGACTGTGTTAGTGACAATCACTCTGTTCTCCTCAGTCAGACGCAGGTATATATGTGCTGTGTTCAGATCCAGAGTGAGCTGATGGTAATCTGATGGAGATAAAACACATCAAAATCAGGAATTATTGATCTGTCTGATATCCCCCTCCCCTCCTCAAATAAAATGTCTCCTAATTGTATTTCCTGAATATTAATGTTGGTTATCATTCTGTTTATTATAATTAGGCCTATTATTATATTTACACCATTCAGATAAGAAACTGATACTTTATTTCAGCAGGGATCCATTAGGAATTGATTCATCAATAAGTGTAATAAATTCATTTACAATGTTTTTAAGGATTGTTGGCCTATTGTTGTTGATTTTCATTGCCGATCTTAAGCTTTCTGGTGTCCCAAAGGTTAAAGAGGCTTGTTACAAAATCCTGTTCAGGATAAATTCACTGTTGAATTTTTATAGACGAGATTTCAGTTTGTTCTTCCTTTCCGGAAACTCTTGAAAATTCATCTAAATCTTGGATGACTGTTTTTATTTGGCTTTCAGTGAAAAATAATCATATTTATCCCTTAGTTTTAGAAGATATCCTGTTTTTAAAGAATGTGTTGAATCCCTAGTTCAGTGCTGTCCTGATTTACATCTTTGTTAAAGTCATGAGTTTATTCCATTCAAATCTTGCTTTTATGATATCGTTATGTTTTCTTTCCCGCTTTTCAAATGTGCAGTAAAAAAATTTAAATGACAGTAAATACATTTATAATGTTAATAAACATTTCTATTATAAATAATTTAAAATAACTCACATTTCTATTTTTCATTTCATATTTCTATTTAAATCTTTCCATTCATCAAATATTCTGGATACAATTTAAAAAAAAAAAAAATTGCTTCCATGCATTCCACATTTTTATTTTACATTTTAAAATATTTTCAAATAGCAAATGGTTCTTTAAAATCTTAGGGATATTTCAAAATATTACTGTATGTTTGATCAAATAAATGCAGTCAATATTCAATATATCTTCAACTATAAAACTCTGTCATGTTTTCTTTTACCTTCTACAGGAAGAACATGAATACACTTTTTCTGCTTTTTTTCTTAGTGACTTACATTGTAGGAAGTCGTACCTGGTCCTGGGAACAATGTTGGTTGAAGTGACTGTGGAAATCAACAGACATGAAGAGTGTGATTGTCATGTCTAAAGAAAATGATCCCTGCATCCACTCCTAAGACATTTCTAATATGTTGTTCTACATGAGATGATGGAGGCTCATTTCTGAGAGCAGATGAATCTCCAGGACTTTACCTCTGTCAGAGATCTTCTTGAGCTCCTTTTTGCAGAAATCCTCCAGTTTGTATTTCAGCTGTCGGACAGATCCTCTCACACCATCAATAGAGGAGAAAGGACTGAAGGGCTCATCATTTACGCCTGTAGATTCAGGAGGAGCTGAGAGAGACTGGAAACTCTACAGAAAACAGAAATCAAAGCTCATCACTTCCACACTTGGGCCAATAGCCTGTACTACTGTCAGATTTGTTGTGTCTCTTGTTGATCTTCAGTAACACTCCTTAATCCAGCACTTTCACATTTTCTTAATTCTTCTCATATTCATTATATCATGTTAGAGTTATAAGTTTTAGCATTTGCCATTTACACTACACAGCAAAATCCCCAGAGTTAAATCAATTCTGCTTAGAGTACATATGGTCCCTCTCTAAATATTGTTAAAGTATCACAGAAACAGAGTTAAAGTCAGTTGTAGTTTTTGTGTTTCTCTTTTCTTCAGTGATTCTGCTTGTTAACCGCAGGTGTTCATCACTAATGCTCAATCAACACTTAATTAATCGCTTAATTATCTCATTAACGTTAGCTCTGCTTCAGTGTTACTTTAACACTATTTAGAGAGGGACCAAATGTACTCTGCGCAGTTAATTTAACTCTTGGGATTTTGCTGTGTATATGTGAACTTTCTAGGAAATTACTTGGATGATCAAAAATCAACATAAATGTAACAGATCAAGTGAATCAATAGAGTCACATGGCAGAGTTGAGTAGATTTGATCAGGAAAAGCAGTTCAAAGGCAATGAGTCGATTGATGATTAGGACACTATCCCACGGTCAGGTTTTGTGGTTTAAATAAGCTGAAGCATTTCTAATATACAGCCTCACTTCCTGTTTGAGGACTTCACTGTCAAATTCATTAATGTGTTATCGGCAAATAGTTATGAAAATTATTATAGGTTTTAGCCAGTTTGAAGATGATCTGAGAAAAGAGGCGATGGGAAATCTAACTGGCTAAAACTGGCACCATCAAGTTGTTGTAAAAATAAGTTTTAAATATTAGCGATTAGGGGTGTGACGAGACAGGTATCTCACGAGACGAGACTCGAGACTGAGTTCACGAGACGAGACGAGACAAGATTTTTACACACTATTCTTAAGAAATCCTCAATGGCGAAATACATGACTAGAAAAAATATTCTGGTGTATTTGAAATGTTTTAACTAATCATCTTGTAATGAATGTCATTTCAGTTCTACTTTCTGAGTGTGAATTATCATAGGCAGTAAAAGACAACAATACTCAAGCACTGTAAAAGGTTTTGCCACTAACTCAACTGACTGACTTCTCTTCTGTATGATTTCAGTCTCTTCAGACCTTACTGTACATGATTTATGAGCTTCTACAACCTTTGACCTCCTAACTGAACTCCTTTCCACAAACTGATCATAGAAATAAAACAGTATAAATAAAAACGTTAACACTTTACAATAAGGTCTCATTTATTAACATTAATGTATTAACCAACATCAACTAACAATGAGCAATATATTTGCTACAGTATTTATTAATCTTTGTTTATGTTAGTTAATAAAAATAGTCATTCATTGTTAGTTCATAGTTTACAGTGCATTAACTAATGTTAACAAATGAAACCTTATTGTTTGTGCTTAATAAGATTAAGAGAAAACTGTTTTTCGTTTTCATGGTAACACTTTACATTAAGTGCAACCATAATCGCACTCTCTCAATATTCAAAGTGCAAATAAGACCAAATTTTTCTTTGATACAGAGCTAGGAGATGGTTACAACTACACTGCCCAGCCTAAAATAGCTTTCATATTGAGAGATACTTGCATTCATCAGGGAGCCGCTTTCAAAATGCGAGGTATTGAAATCGCGTTTGAATGCGCGCTCGCGTTTACTTTCACTTTCAGCGATCGCACGTACTCTTTAAATATGGAGCGGCGGCGTCCGTTATCCAACTGAATTAAATGTTTTTTATTTAAATACAAAGCAAAACAACAGTGGAGGCGTAATGTAAACGTAGCGGTGGCATATTCTTTCCTAATCATCCTAACCACTCTGTAATGGCAACATCAAGACACTACTTTTCGCCTCGACGAGAAATCTCGTCACAGTTTAGTCTCGCGAGATCTCGTGACACGAGATCTTGTCACACCCCTATTAGTGAAGTTTGGAAGCTCAATATATTTCCTAAAATGCAGTTGTAAGTGCATTCCTTTCAGAAGAGGATGATCAGATGAGAGTTTCTCTGTGAGTCTCTTGCTCAAGTCCACTATGATCCTGTTCTTCTAGATCTCTGTTACCTGCAGGAAATGGACGTAATCCTGTGTGTGTGAAAGCTGCTCCAGCTCATCGTTTCTCCTCCTCAGATCATTGATCTCCTTCTCCAGTCGCTTCAGTCGTCCTTCAGCTGGACTCACTGCAGTCTTTTCCTGATCTCTGATCCGCTGTGTCTCCTCAGAGCGCCTTCTCTCAATGGAGCGGATGAACTCAGTGAAGATCTTCTCGCTGTCCTCCACGGCTGTCTGTGCAGAGCGCTGTTAGGACACACGTCACAATCACACAGTGGCTTCAGTGAGTCCTGACTGAAACTCTCTACCTTCTCTTCTTCTCCAGACTCACCTTACGAGACTCCACAGCCTCTCTCACCTGCTGAAGATCTTTCTCTTTCTGCTGAATCCTCAGCTGGAACGACTTCTGCGTCTTCTTCAGCTGGTGCTAAAGGACAAACCAATAACAGGAAACATCACATAAATCATCATATAAATAGATATGAATCCAGTATACTGTAGGTGAAGTGATGAAATTGAGGGGTTAAAGATCTTACATGGTATTGGACCCAACTGACTTTCAACATACAGACACAAAGTTACAAAATCTCTCCAGCAGGAGTTATACTCTATATCAGTGTCACTGTTTTTGAACTCCCTGAAACGCCTCCATTGTAGTCTTGAGTTTTCTTCTGGGAACGGGAATATCCCTCAATGAATTGAGTCTTGTTCATAAGATACTATTTTTACCAATCCGAATGTAAACCCTTTTGTATACAACCTCAATATTTTGTTGTGTTCTCACCATTTTTATAATGATTGCTTTCAGAAGCATGCATTTCAGTGCAGGTCAGATGTTATAAATGAAGTTACAAAGGTACATTCAGGAGAAGCCTAATCATTCAGTCCTGCCAATTATAATTATGAGCGTATATAAGCAGGTCAATGCGCCATCCCAGCAGCAATTCTTCCAGCACCCCTCCACCTCCCCATCACCATTTATGGTAAAGCGTGTTACATTTCCAACGCACTCTAAGCAGTAGACCAATCACAACAGACTTGGTCCAGCTGACCAATTAGAGCAGACTGCAATTTTTGAAAAGAGGGTTTTACAGAAACGGAAAACAGTATTCAGACAGAGGGTGTAAACAGACATTAAATGATATAAACGTATTCTAGTAGACCCCATAAACAAAATGATGAACCTGTAAAATTAGCATAATGCGTAGTTCATACCTGTTTCTTTGTCCTCTGTGCTGCAGCTGATACAGTGCTGTGGTTTTTATGTTCATCCATACACAGCACACATATACACTTCTGATCAGTGATGCAGAAAACCTCAAGGAGTTTATCATGTTTTGGGCAGATCATCTCCTGTAGTCGTCCAGTGGCATCAGTCACTTTGTGTCTCTTTACTTTAAAGAAACTCTCATGTTGATCAAGGTGATTCTCACAGTAAGAGTTCAGACACACCAGACAGGACTTGATGGCTTTGTGTTTTCTTCCAGTACAGACATCACACTGCACATCTCCAGCTCCAGCGTAACAGTCAGCAGGTAGTTTACGCTTCTTCAGTTTCTCCACCACTTCAGTCAGCATGGTGTTTTTAGCTAAAGTAGGTCTTGGACTGAAGGTCTGTCTGCATTGAGGGCAGCTGTAGACTCTCATCTGATCCTCCTGATCCCAGCAGCCTGTAATACAGCTCGTACAGTAACTGTGTCCACAGGGAACGGTCACTGGATCCTTCAGGAGATCCAGACACACTGGACACCTGAACGCATCCTGAGAAATTCTGTCTTCTGCCATTTTACTGCATGAATACAGAGACACAAACACACAACAGCTCAACTACACTTCAGTTTCTCTTTACCTGAAATCATGTGATTCATATTTCCTGGTTCTGTGTTGGAGAGACGTGTGCAAAATAGGTGTGTCTGTAAAGCATTGTGATGAGGCATGATGTTAATAATGGCAAAAAGTGAAATGGTGTTTATCTTTTGTGATCCCATAGTCCCAAAAATGTGCAAAAAATATTTACAGGACGAAAAAAAAAAAAAACCCCAAACTATATAACACACACACACACACACACACACACACACACACACGTTATTTATTATATTATATTATATATATATAACATGTTATTGTTATATATAAGAATGTGTAATAAGAATATGTACTTTTTTCTGATAAACCACATTTTTCTTTAAACTTTACTTTATTTGGTCCCACTTTATATTAAGTGGCCTTAACTACTATGTACTTACATTTAAATTACTCATTTGATACAACGCACTTATTGTGTACATACATGTTTTTACATTGTACTTATATTTGAAAAACACCTGCATGTAATTACATCTGTAATTAATTTCTGTAATTACATTTATAATTACACTGTTGACCCATCCCTTACACCTTACCCCTACCCTTAAACCTACCCATACCACCAAAGCTTTCCCTAACCTTACCCGTATCCCAATTCAATAGCAGAAAAAGTGTTTTGCAATTCAGTATGAACCCAATAAGTACATTGTACTTATTTTTTTGATGTAAGTACATAGTAGTTAAGGCCACTTAATATAAAGTGGGACCCTTTATTGTAATCAGCAGTAAGGGTACACTATAAAGCCTTTTCAAGGTGCTACAAGTATTAATACCACAGACCACAAGGTACTGCTTAAGTGTGAAACAGTAAGACGGGGGAAAAAACATCTGAAAACTAACAATGCTTGTGTGAAAATTGTGTGACGTTGTGCTAACTTCAAATATTCAGAAAATGTTTAGCCTAAAGCTTTGCAATGTCTAAAATTATTTTGCCATGTAAGCAGTTATTAGTCAAGTAGTTTAATTATGACTCTTTTAAAAGACAAGTACAGTCATGACTCATGATACTTAGGCTGTATAATTGTTATAGAGATTTAATTGTGAAAAGTAACAGTTTAACAAACTTGGAGCACAAAGAGACATTTATTAAACAGTGAAATATTACAGTATATAATCCATCCCTCAACCACACTTTATATCTTATGCTGTGTTTTCAGCAGAACACAAACGTGTCTAGAAACAGCAGTTACATTTATGAAGACAGAATATTACCATCTTATAATTATTACCAAACCAAATATATAAAAAAAAATCTTTTGCAGAAACCGCAGAAATACACGCCACCAAAATATGTTGATTAACTAGTTCGAACTGTGTTGATTAACTAGTTCGCAGTTCAAACTGATCCGATCAAATCTCATCTGATTTCACAAGTTTGTAGTTGATCTTTGATCCCCTGGATTTGTAGACCATCATTCCACACACCATGGCCACTACTGCTATGACACATCCAGCGACGAAAACAAGGTTCAGGTTCAAGCTTGGACTGATGGCCTCTGGAAGCAAATGAGGGACATTAGCATTTAAAACGCCTTACTTTTTGATTGCACAATCTTCATAATCTACCATGGGAAAGATATGATGTACCAGTAAGTGATGCGCTCCTCTTCAGCCGCATGGGTCCCTGGGAAATGAAGTGACTTCCGGTCTGGATGGCAGCTTCTCTTTTGTGAACGTGTGAGGATGGTGCAACGACCGTGCCATTGGTGCATCCCTGAGCGCAGCGAGTGTTGGGATTGTTGGCTTGACATATGATAATGGAGCAGCTGATGAACACCTACAGAGGAAAAGAGAGAATAAAAAAAAAAAAAAAACATTCATTATTCCAGTAAAACTGGGCATTTTGTGTCATTGTTTAGTGTTTTTTTGTCCATCCTTGCCTGGTCATATTGTCCAATAAACTTGAAGGCTTCCATACTGAACTTGACATTGGGATCATGACTTGTGTAGATGTTAACAGTTTCATCAGCCGCACATCTGGAATACATTGACAAATTGGATTTAAATTAATTTGTCTGAGAATGACACTGCTGCCAGATCATTTCATTGGATACATTACATTTGCATTACATTCTTAAAAATAAAAGTCTTTTTTTGACATTTGAAGAACCTTTAACATCCATAGCATTATGCACTCAACCGTGTAGTAGCGTGTAGTAGCTTTTTTTGTATGATGTGGAGTGTTTTTAGAGTCTTACCCATTTGTGATGATGGGATAATTGATGGGATAATTGGGATTATCGAAGGGTGTAGCTACGCAGGACTCGAGGAAGACCTCAGTGTTTTGCACTAAATTGACAGGTGCGATCTCCATGTAGATTGTCTGTCCCACGTCATAGTCCAGTGGGTAGGTGTTGGGGCTTCTCATGTTTATGAAATTAATAGACTGATAAAACTCAAACTGATAGCTGAATGAACCGAAGCCTCTCTCAGTGAAGTTGACAGCTGGCCTGTGAGCATCAAACTTTGTGGTGACGCTGCTCTTTTTCTGGTACTTGCACATTACTTCAATTTCAATGTCATTTTTCCTGGTTATGATGAGGTTTGGATTATCGAAAGTAACAATTGTGTTCTTGAAGAGGAGATGTTCCTCAGTCTCCTACAAAGAAACAAGTATAAAAGTAGTTTTAGATGCAGTGGAAAACTTTTTTAAACTATTATTTATGTCTATTGAAACTCATAGAAGTCCTTACTTCGATTTGAGTACCGCATCCATTTAGAGAGAAAGTTGTAAACACATGCGTGCTGTTAGAATAAACCAAACAGGAAGCGTTGTTGTTCAGCCGCAAGTGATCTCCATGGATTCCTGCAATAGTGGCTCTTTCTATCGACACAGACATTGTGTCTCTTGAGCAAGTTACGTTTGCTCTTGGACCTTGAAAAAAAAAAAGAACAATGCTAAGTATGTAGATGTATAAACTTTCTTTTGCTTCAAGGACACTACAGGAGTATGAAGAATTTAAACATCAAATGTCAAGAAGAATTTCACTAAATGATGTAAATACCTTGAGCCTCCACCACAACAATAACACACCTCATCTCAGACTGATAGTACCTAGACCTAAAATATTAAGAAAATTAATTAGCTTCATTTCATATGGCACATTTTGATTGAAGTAATCTAACTGTGCAATCATACCCATATTGGCCCTCAGCAGCGAAGCAAATTGGAAAGTGTTGGCCAAAATTCTCTGATGTTGGTGTCCAGTTGATCACATACTCTCCAGTGGTGGTGGTCTCCTTTGTGCTGTTCAGAGGTCCACTAAAGACCACATCAGTGATGCTGGACAATCGGGGGAAAAATCCAATTAGATGCACATGTATCAGTTTAGAAACTGAACTGAAATGATCCTATTTTTGAAGTTATAGTGAAGATTTAGTTCAGTGGTTCTTAACCTTTTTGACTCCAAGGCCCCTCACCATCCACAACAATATTAAAATTTCAACCTGGTCTCATGTTTCACGAGACACAAAATTACGTACCGGCACGTACGTCTTGCTGCAGTTTCCGACGAAACGAACGCTAGAGGCCGGTAAAACGTCAATGAGCGCTTTGGCTCATTTTCACACACGGTTTCGATGACGGCCGGGGTCGGATTATGGATTCATAAAGACTCGTTTTGACGTCTCCTCGAGCAATATCATGTTACAACGTCAAAGCACTTCTTACCGGAGTGCCCGATTTGTAAACGAACGCACTTTGGACTTTGCGTCGCTTGACCGGCTCTACGCATTTCGCTTTTTTGGCTGTGACCAAGCTTGCTAGGTAGCTCAGCCGATACAGAGTTGGACTTATGACGAGAAGTCGACTCCCCCTGCCTGGGTACGAATCCCGTGAAAGGCGACTGACGGTAAAAAAAAAAAGAGAGCTCAAAGAGAGATCTAAACAAGTACGGTACGGTACGGTACGATCGCTGACGCTTCTTACATCACGTTTGCTTTTGTTAACACTATTGGGTAGGTTTAGAAAAATAAAAAAATGAACACGCTTTTAGCGCCACTCAGTAGACATTTTGCATCGAAACTGCAGCGATATGTACTCATTGGTACGTATTTCGCGACTCGCAAAAACGTGCCCACGGGTACGTTTTCATCATGAGACCAGGTTGTAAAATTTACACAAATTAGTAGTGTCCATAGATTAAAGTGGTCCTATTATGCTTTGTTTTCATTTTCAACTTCTTTAGTGTGTAATGTTGCTTTTTGAGCATGAAAAAGTCCCTTCAGCGGGAGTTATTCTCATTATATCAGAACGCACTCTTTCTGAACTCCCTGAAACACCTCCATTGCAGTTTTGTGTCACAAACGCGTCTCCCGCAACAGATCTACCGGATCACCAGAGGGAGCCCTCACCCGAGTATTAACTTTATTTGAACTCAATTTCCCATGAACCCTCATACCTGGGACTGATTACCTTGCACCTGCTGCCAATCACACACACTCAGTCTCCTATAAAGGACGCTCTCACTCACACTTCATTGCAAAGTCTTGATTAGCCCCGGTTGTCATTTCTGAGCATTATTTCTGTACCACTTACCTGTTGTTGACTTGGGCTGTTTATCTGGACTCTGATTTCTGCTGCCTGCCCTGATCCTTGCCTGCTTATCGTTGTTCCCTGCCTGCCGCCTGCCTCGACCCTCTGCCTGTTTACTGTTTATGTTGTTTGCTGCCTGCCTCGACCCTCTGCCTGTTCTCTGGATCTGTTTATGCTGTACTGCCCTTGTTTGAATAAACCGCAGATGGATCAATACACTTCTGACTCGTCACATTTTGAGTTTTCTTCTGGGAACGAGCATGTCACAATATTTCTCATTTAAATTCCCGCCCAAGGCATACACAAAATAAAGGGACGGGGCCTGGTTGAGTTAGTTAGTAGTGTTTTGAAACTCTCGGTTATGGTATTTATTTATTTATTTTTATTATTATTGAAGATCTAGTTTGAGCTCAGAGGGAAGGATGAAAATCTAGATTTCTCTAATCCACGCTCAGAGAAAAGTGTTAACTGTGATCGGACATTTCCTTCATACCTTGAGTAGGTTGCAGTAGCCATTACTCTGATCTCTAGCTCTTGATTGACACGAGCCTGTAGGTGTTCTCCGTGATGAGGTGTTGGGTGGATGAACCGAGGTAGATATTCACCCTCAATGCAAGATGGTGCAGGAGCCTCCACTAAACCCAAAAGGTTGTTGCAGAACATCACAATTAAAAGACTAGGTGACACTTTATTTTAAGGTGATGTAGTTACACGTTTATTACATGTACTTACTCTAGTATTAACAGTAAATTGCGCATAATTACAAGTATAACCCTAAACCAAACCCTAAACCTAACCGTAACAATATAGTAAGTACATGTAGTTAATTAAAGGGGTCCTTGATCATAATTTCAGTGTTTTAACTTTAGTTAGTGTGTAATGTTCCTGTTTGAGCATAAACAACATCTGCAAAGTTTGGTGCCCCCAAGAACACGCAACAATAGGGGGTGAGGCCATGTTGGGCTGCTTTAGAGAAGAGGAAGAGTTGTTGTTGTAGAGTGTTGTTGCCATGCCATCATTTTATGCTGGACTGCTTCACAAATAAGGGTCAATTCAACACTGGATTTGCACAAAAGATTAACATGACGGCACATGCTAGTCAATGAGTTGAATCAACTCCACAGCAACTACATAATTCTATCCACTAACCATTCAGAAACGTCCAGTTTCATTCTAAAAGTTGTAACTTCTTCCTGAGTCTCTCCATCAGTGCCGGTTTGAACAATGTAAGGCTGAACACCATTAATGATAATCGCCATTTTGGCTGCGTGAGATTCTCCAGATTTGTTGTTGTTGAGCTGCGCAAGCGCTGTGCAAGCTGTTAAAGCTCCGCCCTCTTCTGGAAAGGGGGCCAGGAGCAGCAGCTCATTTGCATTTTAAGGAACACACAAAAATGGCGTGTATTTGCTCACTCCCAAATAGGGGTAAATTTGACAAGCTATAATAAATGATTTGTGGGTTATTTTGAGCCGAAACTTCACAGACATATTCTGGGGACACCGGAGACTTATATTACATCTTGTGAAAAGAGGCATAATATGTCCCCTTTAATATTACTCAGTACTTATTTGAGTAAGTACAGTGTAACTACATCACCCTGAAATAAAGTGTAACCAAAGACTAATTTCAGCACTGAACGGTACCTTCTATTGCAAACTGGAGTGGTATTTTGCTCAATGGTGGATTGGCAGATGCACTGACAAACGGGGCTCTGACCGCTGCAGCCATGGCAGTGTAGTTTAGAGTGATGTTCTGTTTGGGATAGTCTTCCATGACCAACTCAAATACATAAACACCACGTACCGAAGAGTTACCATATGACAGAGTACAAGAGCTCTGGGAACAAGAAAGATTTGAACAGTGAATGTAACATTCAGCAGCAACCAAGGCAGTTAAGAACATGTGGAAGAATGAAACACTTCTTATTTTTGTATAATGATCAACTCTCTCACACATTGTTGTACACTATTCCTTGCTTATTCTCACCTGATCCAAAGTAAATCCTGCATGTTGGCTGCACATTCCACACTCATTTGCACTGAAAACTCCATATCTACACCTGACCTGATCATGATCTGGATCACAGGACAACAGATTGTAGTTCCTGGGGCAGTTCTGGGGGACTCTAGACACAATCCAAAAACAGTCATCTTGAAATGAGTTTGACTTTTTTTATCATTTAGTACATAGGCTTCAAGAAGTACTTGGACACTTTTACACAAAAACATTGTTGCAATGAATTTACAACAACTGGTCCTAAGGTGCCTTTTACTGGATCACATATAACAATAATAAAAATGATAGGTTAAATGATGAAATAAAATTATACAAAATATACAATATACAAATATGAAATACAAATAATAATTACAATGACATCATTGTGATATGTTGGTTATATTTTGAACGTTGAACATTCAAATAGTGTAGGTGAGAGATCTTTTCAGATTGATTTTTTTAATTCATTTTTTCCTTTATAGTATAGTATTTATCCCTAAAGGTATAAATTTTACTAAAATAGATAGCAGTTTTAAATGATTTAAAAAAAAAAACAAAGTGTCAGGATTATGTTTTGTTCATTGTGTTTTGGTTTGGTTCTGTTCTGTTTTTGTTCTCTACTATGTGTATTGTGACAGTTCCTAGTTTGTTCCCTTGGTTACAGATTTCATTCACCTGTTGTTTAATTAGTATCCTCATTATTCCTCGTGTATTTAAGCCCTTAGTTTACTCAACTCCTTTTGATACTTCACTCGTACTGCGTCTTGCTAGACGCTACGGGGAAACTCCTTTTCTTCAATAACTGAAGCCTTATTCAATCACGCAGTGCAACTGCACGGCCATTGGTTCGTGCAGTTGGAATAAAATTAACCAATGACTGTGCAAGTCTGTGGCGAAGAAGGCCACTAGAGCCCGCCAGAATGGGTGGGGCATCTGGCTATATAGATGGGCACTTTGCATAGGATCTCTGATTTATTCTTCTTCAGCGATGACGATTTTTTTCAGGAGAGCATACAGAGCTTATTTTTCTAAAGGAGCATATTTCTCTCGCGTTTGTTGTAAAATGCTGAACCTCTGAGCGTGTCGCTTGCCGGCTCCGCCCCCCGCAAGCTGTGTTCATTGAGAACAAGCTCTCCTACTACGAGAGCGCGAGAGCGAGCTCAATGCTGACAGCGCTCAGCTGAATATGACATGACACTCTCCCCTGACTCTGGTGAGACTCATGGAATATATTCACTCTGAAAGAGCATATTTCTCTGGTGTTTGTTGTAAAATGCCGAACCTATGAGCGCGTCGCTTGTCAGCTCTGCCCCCGCAAGCCGCCAAGGTCGTCCTAAAGCCAAGGCATAGTTACATACCTAAAGTGCTCTCCACTCCATTTGGAGCACAGGTGATCACACTCTCTGCACTTCCTCCCTCGCAATAGGACCAGGAGCTAAATTTACTCTGCCCAGTCAGGGCTTTGAATCTGCATTGACATTTCCGCCTCATTCAGACAGTCAGAACAGCTTAACCTCTGCGAGTTTACCCCGTTTTTTCCTTTTATAGGCCTCGATTTAAGTCTGGGTCCCTGGCTAGTGGCCTTGCTTCACTGTACTCGGTCCCTTGGGCCCTTCAAGTGCTTAGGCTAATTACTTATTAATCGTTCCTCTACCATAGCACGGAGTGATTGTACTCGTTCCCCGTAGTACGAGTGAAGTACTGGAAGGGAACATACTCGGTTACTAATGTAACCTCGTTTCCTAGAGATACAGGAATCAGTACTGCGTTGCTAGCCGTGCTATGTCGCTGCACAACTCTGGTCGAAACAAACCAGAGATCCTATGCAAAGTGCCAGATCCCCCGCCCATTCTAGCGGGCTCTGGCGGGCTTCTTCGCCATAGGCTTGTGCAGCTCCGCCGTGCAGTCATTGGTTCTTTTTTTTTCCAACTGCACAAACCAATGGACGTGCAATTTCACTGCGTGAATGAATAAGGCTTCTGTTATCGAAGAAAAGGAGTTTCCCTGTAGCTTCTAGCAAGATGTAATACTTATTCTCCTAATTTTTGTTGTTTCTATTAAAAGACATTTGAAAGTGATTCCAATTCTTGCAAGCTAACTTAACGTGACACAAAGTCTGAATTGAGGTTGTACATTTCTTCAAGAAGCAGACAGAAAATGAGTTTCAATAGTACTGCATTGAAAAAAGGGGACATTAACACTCTGAGGTCTGAGGGTATTGCCGGCGATACCACCGAGGTTTTTTTCTTACCAGCAGGGCTTGACATTAACTTTTTTGCTCACCAGCCACTGTGGCTAGTGGTTTTCCAAAGTTACTAGCCACTTAGCACTTTCACTGGCCACAATTTTGCTGTTGGGAAATTACATATGATTAAAGTTGACTTTGGCATGCTTAAATTAGATTTAGACTAGATTTTGAGTCATTTTACTTGATTTACAAGATTTAAAATCCTTTCAAACTTACAAATGCAGATTGACCACCCAAATCAAGACTATACATTGTATATATCAGCTGGAATGTACAGTTATTTTTGTTAGGCTATATAAAAATAACAAAGAAGGAAAATTACAAATAGTAATTAAAAAAAAAAAAAAATCTTTTTTTCAGATGTTTATTTAGCATGTAACGTTATACATTTATTTAACATTTGTTGATGTTTGATTATCATTAATGACATACAGATATTTATTTGGGTGCTGCTGAATGCATGGACGTCATACACATCCAGTTTTTACCCACCTGTTTACGTCCACTTAACCCATAGCCGACTGTGTTCACGCGAGATATTCCACACGATGCATTTTGACATCTGTGTGTGCGTGTATTCAGGCGCAAGGAGAATTGATCGCGCTCGCGACAGAGAGAACGCGCTCGCGACAGAGAGAACGCGCACGCGAGCGCTTCTGTTGTGTGTCATTCAGCGCGATTCCGCCTATCCCGCCTTCACTAACCGCAAGTTAATCGATAAAGAACTGTGACTGAATTGTAATTTTGTGATACGACGAGCTTGGCTACCTTTCATTTGGCTGTAGGCTGAAATTATATTCAACCCGCCAAAGTGGCTAGTGGGAGTGGCTGTCTTACCCGCCACAGCGGAAATCTACCCACATTTGGCGGGTTGGCGGGTGTTAATGTCAAGCCCTGCTTACCAATGTGAAAGAGACTCAAAATACTCTGTTAATGTTGCACATACAATTAAGAGTTATACACCATTTTAATCTGTGGAATATCTTCTTTTATTTGTGTACACTCAGAGTAAAAACAAAATGTTGTGCTTTTTGTAAAATAAAGAAAACCAACATGATGCATGATCTCTCGTCTCCCTCTGAAGGAAGTCCAATCTGATAGTTCTCAGAAAACTATCTGTTTACTAATCACAAAAAAATTAGACTTATGTCTAAAAAAACGTTGAAATGTCAGGTTTTAAATCATGTAAGTCAAATCGAAAATAAACATTCTGTGTTTATGTAATCTGTATGAAAATAGAGCCATGTCAGAAATCCGTGATTCAGCTCATTATCCGCTAATACGGCCACGCCCACGGAGCCAGCGCTATTCAGACGCAAATTCAGTCAATGCATGCATACATCGTCTCAATCGTGTATTTATTGTCTTGAAACGTGTTTTGAATAGCCATAGTTAGCGATCTCTGTCCTCTGTTAGTTCGGTTAGTTCCTGGATTGCCTATTCTTCTTTAGTGCTCAGGCATTTGTGGACTAAAGGTGTACAGAGCGCCCTCCAGCTGCAAGTATGAATTGTTGAGTATAAATAAATGTATAAAGTATAAAGTATGAAATAAATATTACTCTTCTATATAGAAAATTGACAAACATATGAGAATCCATCAATATTTCTCCAAATGTGCGTGCTTTTAAGCTAAAAGTCTATATGAAATGCCATAGAGGTAACATAATTGTTCAGACACTTTGTATCACAGAAATACATTATATTTTAAAGAATATAATAGAATACCATTATTTTAAATTGTAATAATATTTCACAGTGTTGCTGTTTTTTCTGTATGTTTGATTTACACCATGAGCTTGAGACATGATCAATGTCTCACAGGTTTTTTCACAGCCTACCTGACTGAAAGGCCCTATTAATATGCAAGTCATTTCAGGTCATTATTATGTGATTCTTTTGTCTTCTCAGGTGAGAATCACCCATTATACATGAGGATTCACGCCTCCACACATACTGTGTTTCTTGACCAAAGATGTTTTAGAAAATTTAAATCTCTCTATTGTTTTATATGAACAATCAGGCAGCATAATTTTTACCTCATTTTGAAGCAAAAACTCTAGTCTACAACCTCAAATGCCCAGAAGTCTCGTGAACAAAGATTTAATATATATTTTTTGGCTTTATTTCAGTGACTTAAGTTTTTTGTTTTTTCAATAACCACGCATAAACGTTATTCCTTCAAAAACACAAACATGTACATACATGTTCCTCACATATTATTGTAGCCTAGTTTGTGCTGAATACAGTGTAATGACACTTTTTCCATTAATATGTTTATGAACAACTGAAAAAAGCACAAATGTCAGGGCATGTCAAAACTTCTCCAGGTTCCCAAAATCCTCAGACCCCTGAGGGTTAAAAAGCGAGCAGATAGAAAAATCTTTAGATGAAGACAAACTGATTTTACCTGACAATGGGAAGTGTGGTGGCGACTGGAGATCTGTTGGGCTGAGAGGTGTCAGATCTCACTCCAAGGTCAATATGTGTGAGAAGTCCCCAGTTTCCACCAGTTGTGACTGTGTTATAGATCCAGCAGCAACTACTTTGGCTGTTGACATAAGCATATATTTTTCCATTTGTAATAAATTAGTTTTATACTATTTTCAGAGCTATAATGGTGTATCAGATTAGTCTTATTCCTCTGCATAAGTGCTTACTGCAACTGAAATGGGCTGTTGTTGGGGACGATTCTCTTCATGACTCCCTCACTCTGGCACCAGCCACCACCATTAGAGCTGCTGTCCACTTTACCCATCACATAACTTTTACTGCCACAGTTTCCAGAGCCGCAATACCAGTTATCGTACGAATAACAGCTATGATAGGCCTCTTTAAAGCGGATATCCACCTGAAATAAAACATTTGTAAGTAACTTCTCAACATCCATAAAGGTTCTAGAATACTATTTTCATTAACATTTTGGAATATTGCAGATGTCATTGTCTTGCTTAGGGTAATTTCATGACTACTATGTATCCTAAATACACAAAATATATAATATTTTCACACATTTGGCTTAATTTGACAAAATTACAGACTGATTTTAAATGGCACACAGTTAAAATTTTATTTTATATTTTCCAAACTGATCATAATACACATATTTTTTAATTAAGCCGAATGTGTGAAAATATTATATATTTTGTGTAATTATTATTTTATCATAAAATATAAAATTATTTTAAATTTTTAATGAAAATGCTTTTCATATTTTAAGATTTGAAGTCTGGGTCTAGGACAATGATTAAATAATAAAATCTATACATAAATAGCATTTGAAATTTATTATAATTATTACTATAATGAAAGCATTTTCAATTATGGTAACACTTTACAATAATGTTTCATTAGTTAACATTACACTGTAAAAAAAAAAAAAAAAGATATTCTTGATTTGTTATCATAACATATTTTCTTTTGTCAAATCAAATTATATAATTAATGTAGTTCAGATAACATAAGAGAACATGCATTGGTGGTGGTTGAGGAGATTCCCCCTTCAATATGTAAAGCGCTTTGAGTGTCCAGAAAAGCGCTATATAAATGTAAGGAATTATTATTATTATTATTATTATATAGAGTTTCTGTTGATAAAACCTTCATTGTACTAACTCAAATTTTTAATTTCAATGAACTTAAAATTTTAAAGGCCCACTGAATTCCCTTGGAACGTGCAGCATTATTCAATGTGTTGACGTAATTCAACTGAAACAGGAAGACAGGGCGGGACATATCGAACAGCTCCACCCCTTTTTTAAAATAGCTAATAGCATTTTGTTTATACCACAGCTCGGCCAGAGCCATTAAGTTTCCTTCTAATCTCTTACAGTTTCTCCTCCTAATCTCCTCTATATGACTTTAAAATACGGCATTCTGTGCAGAATTCAAATGGGTCCAATATATTTTGTGGTCTGAGCCGACTCACACGTGATCCGCTTTGTGCTCTCGTTTCTCTGGACCGGAGCAGTTCACGTGACACTAACACGAAAACGGACTTCATTCACGTCAATAGAAAGCATATGTACACTGTCTGAATTGTTCCCTATCCCCTATTTAGTGCACTGTGCCACGTAGAAACTATTAAATGTGTGAACAAATGACCGATTTCAGTCGCAGCTTCAGCGTCTGTTTATAGTGTAGGAGGGGCGGGACTTCAGATTCAGATGAATTTGATTGGACAGAAGATCTGATGAGAAGCTGAAGTGCGCGTTGATGTCATGCAAATCCGCAATCTATTTTAGCGGAAGTGAGAGACTGTAAGCTTTGAATGCTTATATTTCCTAAATTCAAATTTTGTCATTGTTTTGGAACACACCAGCTCATTCAAAACATTAAAGGAACTCTCCACTTTTTTTGAAAATAGGCTCATTTTCCAACTCCCCTAGAGTTAAACAGTTGAGTTTTACCGTTTTCGAATCCATTCAGCCGATCTCCGGGTCTGGCAATACCACTTTTAGCATAGCTTAGCATAGTTCATTGAATCTGATGAGACCAATAGCATCTCATTAAAAAAAAAATGACCAAAGAGTTTCGATATATTTCCTATTTAAAACTTGACTCTTCTGTAGATACATCATGTACTAAGACCGACGGAAAATGAAAATTTGCGATTTTCTAGGCCGATATGACTAGGAACTATGCTCTCATTCCGGCGTAATAATCAAAGATCTTTGCTGCCGTACTATGGGTGCAGCAGGACCAATGATATCACGCACCGCCTTTGACCCCCTACTTGCACAGGGAGCGTGCCTTGCAACCATGGAGACATTTGTGAGAGGCGTTGCGTAATATCATTGCGCTTGCTGCACACATGGTACGGCAGCAAAGTTCCTTGATCATTACGCCGGAATGAGAGTATAGTTCCTAGCCATATCGGCCTAGAAAATCGCAACTTTTCATTTTCCGTCGGTCTTAGCACACGATGTATCTACAGAAGAGTCAAGTTTTAAATAGGAAATATATCGAAACTCTTTGGTCATTTTTTTTAACGAGATGCTAAAAAGGCTAACATATTCATACTAAAATCTAAAAAACTTTTTTGATTTCAGGGGGACTTTAAGGCAACCAGGTAACTTACTTTTTTAAGTTAAACCAACAATTCTTTTTTTACAGTGAAGTTAACTACATTAGTTTACATGAAATAAGAATTAACAATACTTCTACAATATTTATTAATCTAAGTTAATGTTCATTTCAATATTTATTAATACATTATTAAAATCAGATGTTGTATTTGTTAACATTAGAACTGACATTAAGCTGGATTTTTATTAACTAACATAAACAAAGATTAATAAATACTGTAACAAATGTATTGATCATTGTTAGTTCATGTTAGTTAATACATTATGTTAACAAATGAGACCTTATTGTAAAGTGTTACCGAAATAATGAAATAACCGAAAAATTTTATCGTGACAGTTTATATATTTAAATACAAAAGTTAAAAAATACACAAATCCCCTTGCACATAAATGTGCACCTAATTGGAAAAACACCTGTTCATGGTTGTAAATTAAAGTCTCACCTCATAGGATCCATCAGGATTCTTTCTGGAGCTGAAGGTCATTGAGCCTCCACAGAAGTGAGAAGCAGTGGCTGTGGACGCCAACAGAAGCAGGGATGAGAGCAGAGCAGAGGCAGACATGATGCTCATGACTGAGGTTTCATCTCTGATCACTGCGTTGCCCTTTTAAAGGACCTGATGGAGGAAGTTATCGAAAAAAAAAAGACTCATTTCAATAAAGATTTCCATTAAAGGAAAGACAAATGATATCTCACACTCCTACCCTAAGAATGAGTGGCATGAAATTTTTTTGCAACTCCATTGCTTCTCTGTACAATTACATTCGGTTTGGAAATTCTGATCAAGAGTTTCGTTTTTTAATTAGTAATTTTAGTGCTTCAGCTTAAATAGTTCAGTTAGCTGCCAAAGCAACATTACTCATTTTTGTTTAATGTAAGTTTTTCCTCCAAAATGTATATATTATTTTATTTTTATTCAGCTTTATTTTAGCAAACTAAAATAAAAACAACAGAAAAACAAGAACAAAACTAACTACTACATTACCATATGATACTGTGAATAAAAGCATTTCAGTGTTTAATTGCTCTACCCAGATGCAATCAGAATTAAGTAAAAGATACCTGATAATCAAAGATATATAAATCATGTTTATGCACTCACGAATAATGTTGTTAAATCTTTCGTTGTCATGACACTTAGTGAAGGCACATGTGTTTTGTACCTTTGTTTGTAAAACACTGACAACCACCAAACACAGAGGTGATGAGAGTCACATGATGAATGTTCATAACAAGCAGCTTTTTCAAAAGCTGAGAAGGACAATACTAATATATAACATTAGATATAACATTAAACCCTAATGTACGTAACTGATTAGAAAAAAAAAAAAAAAAACTAAGAAAAACTAAAAAGAAACAGAGTTATTTCATCGAAAATACATCAAATGTGAAGTGTCATGCAGGGAATTGTGGGAATGTCAAGTTATGTTTTTTCACTGTAAATTATACAATGAGGTTATTTTTCACTTCCAAAAACTGTAAAATGAATGGTATTTTACTGTAAAATCGCATTAAATGTACTTCTAGATCTATTCACCTTATATAGCACGGAAACTTTCTGTAAAGCGATTAACTGTTTTTCACTGTAGCATTTTTACAGTCTTTTACCATTAAAATCATGGTCATTTTTTGCAGTGTATAAATATTTATGCAAATGACATCAGTAGGATTTTAGAACAGTAAACATTCAGATTTTAGTTTTTCAAAGAAAGTGTTTGTCTCGTATATCTTTCTAGCAATGGTATCAGTCTCAAACAGGTTTTTTTAGTAGTTTGCCAGGTATTCTTAGGTAAATGAGAAACCTAGTTAAAGAGGTTGTTCCACATTATTAAGCAAATCGATTCTCATGAAATATGGGGAAGAAAAGTGATTTAGTGATTTAGAGCACAGAAGAACCCAGTCAGATAAAGGCTTATTAATGAAAGTTTCTGTCAAACAAATTAATCATATTATTAATCATACAACAACAACAAAAAAAGCCACTGTTGAGCAGCAAACAGGTATATGAAGCTGCTGTTGTATCTGAAGTCTCAAGAACATCTCCATGCGGGGTGGCAGTCATGCATAAAGTTGCATTTTAGCCATCCCTAACCATACCTCACAAAGAGAAACCTTTACACTGGCCCTTCTAATACAATTAATTTGTTGGACAGAAACTTCCCTTAATAAGTCTTTATCTGACTGGGTTCTTCTGTCCTCTACATCACTCACAAAATGTTTGACAGTTCGACAACATCTATTCAGTTTTTGCAAAATATTACTTGTTTTTATGCCTTTTGCAAGGCGTTGCACCATTTCATGCTTTTCATCTTCAGAAAGATCTTTCTTCCTCTCTTCTTTGAAAAACTAAAATCTGAAAGTTTATTCTACTAAAATCTTACTGATATGTCACTTGCATAACAATTTGGAAAATAGTGTAGCCTATAGGTTTAAGCATTATTATAGCATCAAATGAAGTCCTAAATCTAGTGAAAACCATGTGAAAGAGTTGTATTTTGAAAGCTTGGCATGGATTAGAGATCATTTTTCCTGCTCTGGTATACTGTCATTCAAACTTGTTATTGTTACATGTGAGAAACAGATGAAACGATGTGAAATTTGAACTCTAATCTGACACCTCTAGTAACATGAACAAGGGTGGAGCATAAACATATTAAATGACAACACAGATTTACCACACACTTCCAAGCATAAGCTCAGATAAGATAAGATGATAAGATAAGATAAGATGTTCGAGATAAAACTTTCATTAAAAGTTGCCAAGATCTGTAACCACATCAGTGCAGCATTCCATCTTCTACTATTACAGAGGTATAAAACCTCACAAAAGGATAAAAAACAGTTCTTCCACAATGGCTTTCTTTGTAAAAAGTAGAAACTTATATTTTAATTTAGAGTTTCTGTTATAATAAAGTACTTTATAAATTAATTTATATGTTTTTTTTTTTCACACTTTAGACATTTAAATTGATCTGTTCCATGTTTCACCACATGCGTTTTAGGCATCATTTTACGTAACACAAAAGGTCAAATGAAAACAAGTAATAGGTGGGGAGCATTTATGGGAACATCAGAGCAAAACATCTTTGCTTTCTTTTTTGAATGGTTTTGAAGACAGGCTGCATGTTCATGATTTAGAAAAAATAAATGTAAACAAGTTTGGCAATGCATGTGTCAAGAAATGGCTCTATTTATGACTTTGGAAGTTAGACTGGCTGTCATGTTTGTAATTAGCAAGCAGGGGGGAAAAATAAATTAAGAATTGAAATAAATTAATATAAAATAAAAATAGACAAGGGACACTTCTGTCACACTTAAAGATGTGTGAATGTTTAAATAATGTGTTTGCATTTTCCAGTCTTGCTGTCAAGGCTGGTTGCAAAGGAAGGAGAGTTAAGTCAAGGATCTAAGTACGAACAGTACTTTAATAACCCAAACAAAATTGTGGCGAGGGGGGCGTGGTTCAGCGAGGTCTGCAACTGGAGAGAGTGTCGGGAGACGCGTGGTAAGCGAGTGGGTTAAATGTAAATTACGAACACCTGTTTCTCATTCCAATAATTGGCGCGGAGACAGGATAAAACGCCAGGAGAAGCAGGAGTGTGCGAGAGAGAGAGGGACTGCTGACTGAGACGCTGAGCACGACAACAGCACTGGAGAGAAGCCCTATTGTGGATTGTTTATACCGTCTGGAGTGAAGCCCTGTTGTGGATTGTTTATTTTCGTTGTTGTGCGGTGCACAGACTTTTGTTGGACATTTTTCATATACACTAAATAAAGCTCAGTCAGCAGTCAAAAGCTGACCCTTGTCCTCTTCCTTCCCCACGAACTTTGAACATTACTACACTGGTGCCGAAACCCGGGAAGGAAGAAGGGAGCCGCCGCCATGCAAACGCCCTCCGCCGTGCCGTTTGCGGACATTATATCATCCCTCGCGGTCTTACACCAAGACCAACATCAAGCCCTGCTGGACCTCCGTTCGGATCAGGAGCGGCGTTTCCAGGCCATCCTTCAGGTCCAGCAGGAAGACCGCGAGAGGTTCCGGAGCTGGATCGACCGGGAGGTTCGTACGGAGACCACCGGACAGCTGGCTGCGCCCACCCATCTCCCCCTCAACAAGATGGGCCCGCTGGATGACCCGGAGGCCTTCCTGGACCTTTTCGAGAAGTCCCCGGAGGTTTCAGGTTGGCCCCGGGATCAGTGGCCCATGCGACTCATCCCACTACTCTCGGGTGAGTCGCAGGTGGCAGCGCAGCAGCTGCCTGTACAGAACCTCCTGGTCTTCGACGACCTGAAGAGGGCCATACTTCAGCGGGTCGGCCGGACCCCAGAACAGCATCGCCAACGGTTCCGCTCACTGGAGTTAGGCGAGTCCGGCCGGCCCTTCGTGATGGCCCAACAGCTCCGGGACTCCTGCCGCAAATGGCTCCTGGCCGAGGGAGGCGACGTGGAGCAAGTCATCGATCTGGTGGTGCTGGAGCAGTTCATAACTCGGCTGCCCCGAAGAACAGCCGAGTGGGTCCAGTGCCACTGGCCCACGTCGCTAGACTCGGCCATCCACCTCGCGGAGGACCACATGGTGGTGTGCCCAGGGGTCGGCGAACCCCTTCCATCTGCCTCTCTCTCTCCTTCTCTTCCCTCATCCTCCTCTCTCTCTAAGCCTGTCCCTCTCCCCAGGTCTCGTCCGCCCAGCCCTCCTCGGGTCCTGCCCCGGGGGCGGGGCGGGACTGAACAGGGATTCTTTTCCGGACCTCGGGTCCCGCCCAGGGGGGCGGGACCATCTGCTGCCGGGCTGGACCCCACTCCTGCTTCTCCCCTCTCTCTGCGCCAACCATTTAACCCCCTCCCTGCCACGAGAGCGGCAGGCAGGTCTGGGCCGGCCTGTTGGCGTTGCGGGGACCCGGAGCATTTCGTGGACAGGTGTCCGATTATGGAGGTCGGGACGTTGATCCGGGTCCCGGACGATCCGCAGGCCACCCCTGGTCAAGCTGGCGGGTACCAAATTCCTGTGAGTATCAAGGGGGGTACCTATCAGGCTTTGGTGGACTCAGGATGTAACCAAACCTCGGTGCATCAAAGCCTGATTTCATCCGGGGCATTGGATACAAGCCGCATGGTTAGGGTTCGGTGTGTGCACGGGGATGTGGTGAAATATCCTATAGTGCCAGTCATTATACAATTTAGGGGACAAAAGCATAATGTTGAGGTGGCAGTTAATCCGCACCTCCGGCATCCGATAATTTTGGGGACGAATTGGCCTGCGTTTCATAATTTATTGGGTTGTTTGTGCGCGGATGCCTCTTGGAATAAAAATTCGCCGGGTAAGGATGTGCGCGTGCAGGTGGGGGAGACTGACCAGGGACCAATGAGTACTGCCTCAGGGGAACAGAGCGGAATCGGGAGACTAATTCTTTCGGACCGCGATGACTTCCCCCTGGAGCAGTCTCAGGATGAGACATTAAAACACGCTTTTGAAAGGGTCAGCACTATCGATGGTCAGCCTCTCCAGCCTGGAGAGGCCACTGAATTGTCCGTATTTTGCGATTATAAAGGATAGGTTGTATCGAGTGACCCAAGACACTCAGACAAAGGAGGATACAACCCAGTTATTAGTTCCAAAGAGCCGCAGGGAAATGCTTTTCCACGCGGCTCATTCTAATCCAATGGCTGGTCACTTGGGACAAACGGCAACACTAAATCGCCTCATGACCCGATTTTTTTGGCCGGGCATTCACGAGAACGTGCGCAGGTGGTGTGCGTCTTGTCGTGAATGTCAGTTGGTGAATCCACCGGCCGCTCCAAAAGCGCCTTTGCGCCCCCTCCCATTAATGCAGGTCCCCTTCGAAAGAATTGGTATGGACCTCATTGGGCCATTAGAGCGATCAGCAAGGGGGCATCGCTTTGCATTAGTCATTGTGGATTATGCAACGCGATACCCTGAAGCAGTGGCTCTCCGCAACATTTCCGCTAAGAGTGTTGCGGACGCACTGTTTAGTTTAATCTCCCGAGTGGGGATTCCGAAAGAAATCCTCACTGATCAGGGCACGGCGTTTATGTCACGCACGTTACGCGAACTTTACGAATTGTTGGGCGTTAAATCGATTCGTACCAGCGTCTTTCACCCACAAACGGACGGGCTGGTCGAACGTTTTAAGCGCACGCTTAACACTCTGAGGTCTGAAGGTATCGCCGGCGATACCACCGTGGTTTTTTCTTATCAGTGTGAAAGAGACTCAAAATACTCCGTCAATGTTGCACATACAATTAAGAGTTATACACCATTTTAATCTGTGGAATATCTTCTTTTATTTGTGCACACTTAGAGTAAAAACAAAATGGCTTTTTTTAAAATAAAGAAAACGTACTCGGTTACTAACGTAACCTCGGTTCCCTGAGATACGGAACGAGTACTGCGTATGGGGAAAGGTCTCCTTTTTCCCCGTTACTGAAGCCTTTTTCAATAACGCAGTGTAACTGCATCGTCATTGGTTCACTCATAGACAAGTTGTTGAACCAATGACGGCGCGGCATAGCTGCGCGACCTATGGCGACAGAGCGCGCGAATATTCCCGACGAAATGGGCGGGGTTTAGGGCTATATAAGCGGGCGTTTCGCCATAGGATTTCAGGTCATTCGACTGAAGCGACGACACTGAAGCCGCAGCCTCGTGGCACGGCATGTAACGCAGTACTTGTTCCGTATCTCAGGGAACCGAGGTTACGTTAGTAACCGAGTACGTTCCCTTTCGATACTTCACTCGTACTGCGTATGGGGAACGAATTCAACCACGCCGTGCCACGGCAGGGAACGACTGGACTTGTCTTGGGCACCGTGAGGGAACCAGAGGACAAGTGAGAAGGCCGGAGCCGTCGAACCCTCGTTACACTACAAAAAGGGAGTTAACTCCCAGAGTGGCATGAAGCGGAGCTCGATAGAGGCCGCTGGATCATACCGAGAGGACCCGAGCTTGTAAGGTCGGGACGTCCAAATGATAAAATCTGACAAAAGTGGACGGCGAGGACCAGCCGGCCGCCTCACAGATGTCTTTAATTGAAACTCCACTAGACCAGGCCCAAGAGGAAGCCATTCCTCTAGTAGAGTGAGCTCTAACTCCTATGGGGCAGTCGAGGCCCATAGAGGAGTAACAAAGAGCAATAGCGTTGACTATCCAATGCGAAAGACGTTGCTTTGAGACCGAAGACCCCTTGGTGCGGCCACCAAAGCAGATAAAGAGCTGATCAGATTGACGAAAAGGCTGTGATCGATCAACGAGATACGTCACACTCCACTGGGTCTATGTTGCGTGTAGAACACCAGTCAACAAAGACCGACCATTTCTGGGCGTAGAGGCATCTCGTGGACGGAGCTCTTGCCTGAGAAATGGTATTCAGCACGTCCCCGGGGAGGTTAGCAGGCTCCCGTCGAGGGACCAGAGGTGCAGAGCCCAGAGTTCTGGCTGGGGATGCCAAATCGTCCTGTTCGCCTGAGAGAGGAGGTCCCGTCTCAGGGGGATCGGCCACGGAGCTTTTGTGGAAAGCCTGAACAGCTCTGAGGACCAAACTTGGCTCCTCCAGAGCGGGACCACCAGGAGGACTCTGTGCTTGTCTTCCCTGATTCGTCTGATGACCTGTGGGATCAGAGCGATCGGGGGAAAAGCGTAAAGGAGGGTGCTGGGCCAGACATGGGCCAGCGCATCTTCCTCCTTTGAGAAATAAATTGGGCAGTGAGAGTTGCCTTCTGAAGCGAAGAGGTCTACCTCTGCCTTTCCGAAGAACTCCCAGATCATGAGAACCGTCTGGGGCTGGAGCATCCACTCGTCTGAGGGGACATTGCTCCGAGATAGCATGTCTGCTCCCAAGTTTGTTCTCCCGGGTATGTGAGTCGCCCTGAGCGACTGAAACCTCGGTGATGCCCATTCCAGAAGACGCTTCGCCAGAGCGCATAAGCGGCTGGACGAAAGACCGCCCTGGTGATTTATGTATGACACCACTGTCATGCTGTCCGACTGGACTAAGACGTGGCGCCCTGTCAGGTGTGCCTGGAACGCATGAAGGGCTCGAATCACTGCCAACATCTCGAGGCATTCCTCGTGAGACCACGAGCCGAAGGCCGGTCTGCCCTCGCAAAGAGCGTCCCAACCTGTGTTGGACGCATCCGTTGAGAGCACCGTCCTTCTGGACACCGCCTGTAGGGGTACCCCTTGGCTGAACCATACAGGGTTCATCCAGGGTTTCAGAGCTGCCAAACAGGCCTGATTGACCCTGAGACGCAGGCGGCCGTGCCGCCAGGCGTGAGGAGCGACCCTCGCCCTCCCAGCTCACTGATTTAACTAAGTTACAAGCAGAGTTTGCTGACGTGTTTTCTCCCCTACCGGGTCGTACTGACCTCATTCAGCACCACATCGAGACAGAGCTGGGCGTGGTGGTTCGCAGCCGGCCGTATAGGTTGCCTGAACACAAAAAAAGGGTAGTTCAGGCAGAATTAGGGGCAATGCTTGAAATGGGAGTAATAGAAGAGTCCAGCAGTAACTGGGTGAGCCCGATAGTTTTGGTTCCCAAAACGGACGGCTCAGTTCGGTTCTGTGTGGACTATCGCAAGGTGAACGCAGTGTCGAAATTCGACGCGTATCCAATGCCACGGGTGGACGAACTGCTTGACCGGCTCGGTACGGCTCGATTTTATTCGACACTGGACTTAACAAAGGGATATTGGCAGATCCCCTTGTCGCCATTATCCAAAGAAAAGACAGCTTTCACGACGCCGTTCGGATTGCACCAATTTGTTACACTTCCGTTCGGGCTGTTCGGGGCACCGGCTACCTTTCAGCGGCTCATGGATAAAATTTTACGGCCCCATGGTGCATATGCTGCTGCCTATCTGGATGATATTATTATCTTCAGTAATGACTGGCAGCGGCATGTGCAGCATTTGAGGGCCGTCCTGAGATCGCTGAGGGGGGCCGGGCTCACGGCCAACCCGAAGAAGTGTGCAATTGGGCGCGTGGAAGTAAGGTATCTGGGCTTCCACTTGGGGCATGGACAGGTGCGTCCCAAATTGATAAGACCGCAGCAATTGCGACTTGTCCGCGCCCCAAGACCAAAAAGGAGGTTAGACAGTTCCTCGGGCTGGCGGGATATTATAGAAGGTTTGTACCCTAATTATTCGGACCTCACCAGCTCGTTGACTGATCTAACTAAAAAGGATGCACCAGATATGGTCCAGTGGACGGAGCTGTGCCAGCAGGCCTTTACCCAAGTGAAGGCTGCTCTATGTGGCGGGCCACTGCTTCATTCTCCTGATTTTTCTCTCCCCTTTTTGTTGCAGACTGACGCGTCGGACAGAGGGCTGGGTGCTGTCCTGTCCCAGGAGATAGAGGGGGAGGAACGGCCGGTGCTGTACATTAGCCGTAAGCTCTCCAAGAGAGAGGCTAAGTACAGCACCGTAGAAAAAGAATGTCTTGCCATTAGGTGGGCCGTCCTCACCCTCCGCTATTATCTCCTGGGAACGGGAATTCACCCTCTGTTCGGACCACGCTCCTCTGCAGTGGCTCCACCTGCATGAAGGATACCAACGCGCGGATCACCCGTTGGTATCTAGCTTTGCAGCCCTTTAAGTTCAAGGTGGTCCACAGGCCGGGTGTTCAGATGGCTGTGGCCGATTTCCTCTCCAGAAATGGGGGGGGGGGGGGGGCTGCAGGCCGGATGGCTCCCCGGCCTGAGTCGGGCGGTGGGGGTATGTGGCGAGGGGGGCGTGGTTCAGCGAGGTCTGCAACTGGAGAGAGTGTCGGGAGACGCGTGGTAAGCGAGTGGGTTAAATGTAAATTACGAACACCTGTTTCTCATTCCAGTAATTGCCGCGGAGACAGGATAAAACGCCAGGAGAAGCAGGAGTGTGCGAGAGAGAGAGGGACTGCTGACTGAGACGCTGAGCACGACAACAGCACTGGAGAGAAGCCCTATTGTGGATTGTTTATACCGTCTGGAGTGAAGCCCTGTTGTGGATTGTTTATTTTCGTTGTTGTGCGGTGCACAGACTTTTGTTGGACATTTTTCATATACACTAAATAAAGCTCAGTCAGCAGTCAAAAGCCGACCCTTGTCCTCTTCCTTCCCCACGAACTTTGAACATTACTACAAAAATATTAAGTAAAATATTAACTCAGAAATACAGACAAGGGCAAAAAACTAAAAACAAAACAAAAACTGGTACAGTCAAGAAAAACAAGCCAATTATGGGTGGGACGGAGGATGGGGAATGGGGATCTCTGCCGGCGCTAAGGGGAAGCGACCCATTCAGCGGGTGTTACAATTACCATGGCAAGGCCAGAGGGATGAGGGAGCTTTATGGACCGCTGACCATGGCGGAGCTGGTGGATGGTAAAACTGAGGCCATGCGAGAGGAAGTGGAGGCTATGGTGGAGCTGGAGGAATGGAGGACCAGGGCGAAGCCGGAGGGTCAGAGGGCTGAGGTGTAGCTGGGAGCTATGGAGACCGAGATGGAGACAGTGGTGGAGCTGGAAGGGATGGAAGACCCCAGTGGAGCCAAAGGGGTTGAAGGTCCAGGTGCAGCCAAAGGGCCAGAAGTCTGTGGAGGAGGCATGGTGGCAACCAAGACCAAGGTGGAGCCAGAGGAATGAGGGAATTCGAAGGCCAAGGAAAAATCATGGGCTCGGAGGGCCAAGGTGTAGCCAGAGGGTCAGAATATTTAGGCTCTTAGAAAACAACAGTGGAAATGGCTGGCCAGGAGACTGTGGTCATGTCAGTGGAGCAGAAGGGTGGCATGGTTTGATTCAAAACAATGATTTTAGGCCAGTAGCCTTGACATCCTATGTAATGAAAAGTTTTGAGAAGTATATGGTGTCCATTTTAAAGACAGAAGTTAACTCTTTACTTGACCCATTATAATTTGCATTCAGGCAGGGTCGTAGTACAGAAGATGTTTTTAACACTGTCACTTATTTTATTACTAAACATCTGGAAAATCCAAGAGCTTATGCACGGCAATTAAGCCCCACCTTTTAATTCAGAAATTGAAGATGTTTAATGTGAATTCTTTTTTAATTAGTTGGTATTTTTCATTTTTGACTAATCCAACCAACAGGTTGCTGAAAAGTATTAGCACAGGTGTTCCATGGGGATGTGTTCTCCCATTCTTTTTACATTGTATACCGACGAGTGTTCAAGTTGTGATTATAATTTTATAGTGAAATTCTCGGATGACACAGTGATACTTAGTCTTCTATATGAGAATACTGATTTGTCAGTTTAATTTTCAGAGGTATCTTCCTGCCTTCATCTGGAATGCGGAATCCCTGGCAATATTCAAAAGACAGCTGAAAACCCATCTCTTTCTTGAGCACTTAACCTCATCTTAAAAAAAAAACAAAAAAAAAAACTTCTTATTCCTATCCTTTCACTTCCTCTAATCCCTCTCTATTGTATCTTAGGATAATCTGAGCACTGCCTATAACTTGTATTATGAGCACTTCTTGTCTATTTGCCTCGTCATGGCGACTCGCTTGTTGTATTCCTCACTTGTAAGTCGCTTTGGATGAAAGCGTCTGCCAAATGAATAAATGTAAATGTAAATGTATCAAGGTTTGTGTGATTTAAATGATCTTATTTTGAAGGGGTGGTTCAATGCGATTTCACTTTTTTAACTTTAGTTAGTGTGTAATGTTGCTGCTTGAGCATAAACAGTATCTGCAGTGTTACAGCGCAGAAAGTTCAATGCAAACTGAGATATTGTCTTTTAAAGTTATGGCATTTTAATGCCTACAAAAACGACTGGTTTGGACTACAACGAGCTTCTTCCCGGGTTGGTGACATCATAAACCCTGCAAAACACACCCCTGGGAACATGCAACAAAGTGGGCGAGGCCATGTGGTGCAGCATAATGGAAGCAGAAGAGTTGTGTACACCGGACGCGAGCAGCGCGACGCGTCAAAAGATAATACAACACATTTCAATATGTGATATTTTCTACACTGGATGCAGCGCTGAAGACAGCTTCCAGAATCTACACAAGTTCAAAGCTGGATTTGCACAAAAGCTATTACTGAAAGATGAAGCAGTTCTCACTTTAAAGCAGAAGCTGCTGTTTATTGGCTTCAAACTGTAAGTACGTTTTATTGTTTGTACATGACTTTTAAACGTATAACGTTAGTCTGTTGCTATTTTTGGTTGCATCAAGGATGTAAACGACCAATGCATTTTTGCTTAGCTAGCCAGCTAGCCACACCAACAAACTTCTATGTTCATAGACAAACAGTTGTTCATGCTGTAAATTAAACGCTACCTTTACAAAAATGCTACTACTCAGTCATGTATTCGACTACAGTAAAGCTTTAATCAGGATAAAACTGAATATTGAAAGCTAACAAACAGCAGTGACAGCATATGTAAACACTAATACAAAATGAAATACCATTCATAAACGTCCTTTAAAAGCCGCGATTGCAGAGAACCTGCTTGACCCTCTTCATCTGGGTCTGATTCGGGCTCAATTTGATACAGCAATATAATCACCATTAATTACATTTTCACCAAAGTCCACGTAACCGGTAACAACTAAAATGGTAAGGGGCGTGGCGTTTCTGGATGCTTCAGCGAATCACGATGGCTCTGGATACAATGAACCAGCTAACCAATCTAAGCACATTGCATTTTTCGGAGGGAGTGGCTTCATAGAAGCAGGAAGTCAAACGAGCCGTTCATATGACAGTGGAAACAGAGGTGTAGAATAAAGGTAAAATATATTAAAAATACGGCTTTTTTAAAAAAAAAAAAAACAAAGCATTAAGATATGTTAAACTGCGCCCCAAAAACACAAGCAAGCCTAGAAAAAAAACACTGAACCACCCCTTTAAAAACAAAAAAGACACACCAGTGTTTATCCACGAAACATCAATTACTGTAAGCAAGTGTGCTCCTACAAGTACCTTGGTATATATATGGATAATGCACTTAATTATGGGATTCATGTGGATACAGTTTGTTCTTGTGTGCAGCAAAGATTGTATTTTTTGTGTAGACTAAGGCTTTATGGAGTGGACCAGAACATCATGTGGTTGTTTTACCAGGCAGTTATAGAGAGTATAATCAGATATGGTATTACAGTATGGTTTGGTAACCTTACAATTCTGGTAAAATCTAAGCTTGCACGCTTGGTAAAAATAGCGATGAATACCAATGGGAGAAAAGACCATTTATCCCTTTGAGTCACTGTATGAACAGTCTGTTCTTAGAGAAGCACATAAAATCTTAGCTGATCCATTGCATGTACTGCATACTGAATAGGAATTACTTTCTGGAAGAAGGTACAGATTTCCAATGTGTATGTATAATCATTTTAAGAAGTCTTTTATAACTATCTCAATTATAACGTTAAATGAAGAATGAGTATTATTATTTTATTTTATTATTTTTGTACTGTTGAATCTGTTGTTTATGTTTTTAATGATTGTCAATGTAAACACAGAGTCCAACGCAAATTTCCCTTGAGGACAATAAAGTGTTCTTCTGGTACAGGGTAGAATGATCACAGGGACTTATCAGGATAGTGCACAGCATTAACAGTGCTAAAAACTCACATGTGTGGACTAGTTCCATTTTTGAGGACTGTTCTTCTGTCACGGCCAGTTGCCAAGGAAAGAGAGTTAAGGCATAGATCTAAGTGCACACGTTTCTTAAAGCGGGTTTCATTGCTGTGGTAACTTACGCTACACAGCTAACCTGCTCCGGAGCAGGTTTTATTCTGGATTAGAGATTGCAAACCAAAACTCAATCAATCAGATGTGAGTAAAGTAACATGTATCTGATGCAATAAAGCCACTCCCCCTGTATCTCTCACTCCAAATTAAATTGGTTTATAGTGAAAACATTTTAGAGACAAAATTGCTCATCTTTTGCTGCTAATTTATTATATTTATATTATATGAATTATAATTATGTAGGCTATATATAATATGTTATATAACATAATATATTCATATAATTATATTAATTGACAATATTAAACTTTGCTTATAAATTAAAAATGATTATAATAGACTACATGCATTAATATATAAAACTTTAAAACAGGTTAAGTTTACGTGTATTTATTTGAGGTCTTTGTGAAAATATATAAATTATTTGTTTGATTCACATTGATATTGATATTTTCTTTCAGCTGCCTTCTCAAACTTTCACTGCAGCAGTTTTGTAAATGCATTTAATATCATGATATTTTTCAAAACGATCTCTTAATCTTCAGAAGAGAAGTGAATTGGGCAGCTCTCTCGCAAGAAGTGAATCAATTGGACGCTCTCCATGTTCTGTATGGTTGGCTGTTTCACGCTTTCAGGTGCACTCGCTTCAGAGTTAATCGCAAACTCTGGATTAAATGTGAGATGACAGAGACACCAAATAGTAAAAATATATCAAAAATATCAAAAATGTCTGAATAATTTTTGGTTTGACTGTATATGGATTTGTCAACTCCAAACCTATACTCTGAAACTCAGAGTTTGTTCAACTAGCTTCGCCTTTTGCCGAGCTCACTCTTCTCCCTTTTCCCATCACATATCACATCAGAAAGGCATTTATTTTCAATAAAAATGAAGAAAATGATCTAAAAGTGTAAGTAAAGTGCCTAATGAGTGTTTAATACTAAATATTTATAATATTAATAAATATAATCATTTACACTCTGTTATTATTGCATCCTGTTAATGTACAACAACTGAGGTGTAAATAGTATGTATCTGCCAATATAAAGTATAAATAGCATCTAACTACTATTTACACCTATTGCAAAGAACTGCTACTTTTACATGGTAAATAGAATATATAGATGTTTTCACTGTGTAAATACTATCTACAGCTTTTATCACTAAGAAAATATATTTCCACTTAGTGTAAATAGCTGCTGCCTTATTTTTTCTTATCCCACTGGTAGATAATTTAGCAAAATAAGAAAAATGCATTTAAATTCATTCATTCATTCATTCATTCATTCATTCATTCATTCATTTTTGCCCCTGGGATACCATGAAAATGAATATTAGTTCAATAACTTAGTGTTCTGCAAGTTTTCACATCTGATATTACAACAGTGATAAGAATTAAACTTGTATTGACTCGGAAATATGCAGACGTCTTTTTGTCGGTGATGTTAGCAATGGTGAGTCGTAATTTCTGAGGTCCATTGATTGTGGCTTTTTATAGTCGTGGTGCACACGCTTAACTCAGAGTCAACCTACTCTGAGTTGATTGAACTAACACAATTCAGCTGTTCTGAAGCTGAAAACTCTGAGTTTCCCATCTCAGGTTAAGTCAAGTTTTAACTCTGAGTTGCTTTAACCTCCTTATTGAAATGGATCACAGAATTAATTAACTAACCTGACCATGAAACTAAAATGAAACTGAAACTAAAAAGACATGAGCAAAAACAAACTTTAAACAAGAACAAACAAACAAACTCAAAACGTGACACCCATATCAGCCCTGTGAAATAGGATATCTAGCATCTGTTTTGTCAGTCCTTCCTCATCTCTGTCAAGGAATCTTAGCTCATTCCTGGCAGAACTGCTAGAACTTAGACTGGTTGGCTAAGTATGACCTGCTCTTCAAGTCATGCCACATTACTGTTTTTGATACATAGGTGTCTGAGTTAACAAAAACGGATCAATCCAAAAGTTGGTTTGTAAATCCTTTTTGATCACTGCAAATCACTGTATGGTTGCTCTTTGCAGTAATATGCAAACATTTTAAATGTGGACACTATTTGTGTCATGCTGGTAAATGAGGACGTAGAAACGGAGATTGTTAACAGTCTGTATTGAATAAACTGAGAATTAACAGAAAATGCAGATAATGGGTTGCCAAGTCTAGGCCCAGTTCTAGAATAAAATCGGGCTCTCTAGCCTTAATGCACATAGATGCTGTGACATCCTGAATTCTCCATCATCACACTGCGGTTCAAGTGTTGAAAATTAGCGAACGAGTGCGACATGGGCGAAGTTTTCCCTCCATCTGTTCCCACTCCTCTCTTATCTTGGCCAGAAAGACCATAAGACAGGCCGTCCAGTGCTGGGTTCAGAGAGCGCGTCATGTAGGTGTCTGCAGACTGTGGGCGCCGGAGAGGGGAAGCGGGATATGGCGAGAGTTTGCTGATGAGCGGAGTAAGGAGGTCGGCGTAAGCGGCCTTGGCGGGTTTAACAAGCCGATCCACGTGGATATTGAGCATCTTCTGCTCAAAGGCGCAAGAGAAGACATTGGGCGACAGGTTCTGGAGCCAAGAAAGCAAGCTCAGGTCGAGATCGTCGCAGCCGTTCCCACACAGCATGTCTATACCCAGAAGAACCTCGCTTTCTGTGATCTCCTCTCCGGTGGCTTTGCTCTGGCAGAACTCCACGCAGCACTCGTACAGTACACCTTTAATCAGAAGCTGGAATAGACGGTTGGAGCTGGCGCGGAACCCCGCCTCGCTTAGCTTTCGGTCAGCGGGAATAAACTCTGCCACCATGCCGCAGGCCTCCTCAAAACACTGCACGCGTGCCGTACTCGGATTCCAGTCCTTGAACTCGGCGTGGTTGGTGAGGCGGGGCAACGTCAGGAGAAGGCAAAGCTTGCTGTAGTCATCTTTAGTTGGACAAAACTCTTCTAGAGCATGCAGACACTTCACAGCCTCTTGCATTGTCAGCTCCAACTGAACATAGACAGACAGAATGAGCGAGAAGCTTAAGAAAGCTGGTCAGAGCCATTTGCAATAATTTGCATAATCTCTCAAGATTTAAGGTTTAGCTTTGAAACAAAATAAACTAGTGACTTTACATGTATATTTCTTTATCTTCTATATAATATAATTATTATTTGATATAGAATATGTATTTTTTATATAATGTAATATATAATATAGTCTTATTTGGCTCATTACTGTTGATTATTATTATACATAAACTATAGTTCAAAAGTTTGAGGTTGGTAAGATTTTTAAATATTTTTGAAACTCAATTATGCTCACTTATTTAATTATATGCTTTTTAATGAAAAATAAAGACAGTAATATTGTAAAATACTATTACAATTTAAAATATCTGTTTTCTATTTTAAAGGGTAAATTATTCCTATGATGGCAAAGCTGAATTTTCAGCATCATTATTAAAGTCTTAAGGGTCACATGATCCTTCAGAATCATTCTAATATGCTGATTTGGTGCTCAAGAAACATTTATTCTTATCACCAATAATGAAAACAGTTGTGCGGCTTCATATTTTTGTGGAAACTGTGATACTTTACTTCAGGATTCTTTGATGAATAGATGTTACTCACATGTTGTGGCTCATCCTCAGCAGACATGGCGTTGTTCACACACAAAGCTTCCAGAAACTTCTGTTTCAAAACAATGTAGCGGAACCTGAGAGGACACAGAAAAATGCAGAACATATATGTGAAGTTAAACTAACAGTGTCTGATTTTCATTCACATACGTAATTTACAATCATTTTTAGCAACTGTTATAAATTTAATATTAAAGGTGCCCTAGATTCAAAAATTGAATTTACCTCAGCATAGTTAAATAAGAGTTCAGTACATGGAAATGACATACATTGAGTCTCAAACTCCATTGTTTCCTCCTTCTTATATAAATCTCATTTGTTTAAACGACCTCTGAAGAACAGGCGAATCTCAACATAACACCGACTGTTACGTAACAGTCGGGGTGAACGCCCCAATATTTGCATAATGCCAGCCCATGTTCCCAACATTATAAAAGGCATTAGACAAGGGCAGCCAGTTAACGTCTGGATCTGTGCACAGGTGAATCAACAGACTAGGTAAGCAAGCAAGAACAATAGCAAAAAATGGCAGATGGAGCAATAATAACTGACATGATCCATGATAACATGATATTTTTAGTGATATTTGTAAATTGTCTTTCTAAATGTTTCGTTAGCATGTTGCTAATGTACTGTTAAATGTGGTTAAAGTTACCATCGTTTCTTACTGTATTCACGGAGACAAGAGAGCCGTCGCTATTTTCATTTTTAAACACTTGCAGTCTGTATAATTCATAAACACAACTTCATTCTTTATAAATCTCTCCAACAGTGTAGCATTAGCCGTTAGCCACGGAGGACAGCCTCCAATTCACTCAGAATAAAACGTTAACATCCAAATAAATACTTTACTCACATAATTCGAAGCATGCATACAGCATGCATGACGAACATCTTGTAAAGATCCATTTGAGGGTTATATTAGCTGTGTGAACTTTGTAAATGCGCTGTAATATAGTCGACAGCTCGTGTGGCAGGGAGCACGCAAATTAAAGGGGTGGCGCTGCCTAAATCAGTGCATTGTTAATGATGCCCCAAAATAGGCAGTTAAAAAAATTAATTAAAAAAAATCTATGCCGTATTTTGAGCTGAAACTTCACAGACACATTCAGGAGACACCTTAGACTTATATTACATCTTGTGAAAAAGCATTCTTGGGCACCTTTAAGTGAATTCCTAATCAGTGTTTATGTACAAAATTATTTCTTTTAAGTGCATTTAGGTGCAGGTGAGCTCATATTATTTGGGTTGCAATTCTGGAAAGATTCTGAGCTGCTCTCTCACCTTTTCCTGTCAAATTTATCCAGACACTCAAGAGGCTGAATAAACTGTAACACTTCATCCCACTGTCCATCCAGAATGAGCTGCCTGCAGGGGGGAGAATGAATGAGACAGAGAGGAAAACAGAGTGTCTAGACAATTTGACTCATAATAGCACAATATTAGTACTAGCTTCAAACTAATAAAATAAACTATATTCAAAATAACATTTTTCATAAATACATGATGTAATTGATGTTGTGTTACACTGCCTCAAACAGTATGACAATCACCAGAGACAAACTACATGTAAATTATTGGTGGTAAATCCAAACTGGTAAAACTCTGGAGCTGTCTTATCAGTCTTTTCCTGGCTGTGTTGTAGACTAGAGTGTCACTCAGTGTTGTGGTGTGAAGAGCACCTTTGTTAATAAGAGGCCCAGTTTCTAAAAGAAGGGCTCAAACTCTCATGCACTCATTGAATAATGAGGAACGCTAGTGAGATCTGAGCAATGAGCTGTCGGTTGATTTAAAAATGAAATAAAATTGTCAAGACTTTTCCTTGAGTTATAAACTACTGCTAATAGAGTGCTGCAGGGATGATGTACTTTTGTAGCCTAAAACCCAGAAACAAGTTAGCATTTTACACTTCCGGCTCAATTGTCCTTTTTCAAAATCGGATTTTTGAATGGGTTTTTGGTTAAATGCCTGAAATAAGGTTTAAGTTTTATTCTACGACATAAAATACATTGGTAATACCTTGTGATATTTAAAAATTTTACTGGTCCTAACAACATAGTTGTTTTTGGTTCGTTTACATGTCTTTGGACCGTGTTGTATTCATATTTCATTCGAACTGCACCAGAGTTAGTTTGGAAGCGGACTGAGAACGATCATTTCAGAGGTTTTGGTCTGCTTTGTTTGGTGCGCACCAGGTTCGGATGGTAGCGTTTACACCAAGCGGCAACCTCCCCCTGTTTCTCGTGAAGCCAATACGGAAGTGAATTAAACTGCAATTCATCGACTGGCCGCTAGGGACAGGCTGCAGAAGTGAGCAGAATCTCATTGACCATCATGTTAAATTAGCCAAGTTTACAGCAGAAAAAAACGTTTACAGTCTGGTTCATATTGTGGATTTGGTCTATACTGCGAATTTGCCCTTCATGACAACTCTGAGGGGGGTGAATTTTTTTATAACTCATCCGTTTAAATTATATTAAGCCTTAAAGTTCTGCATAATTAAGGGCGTGGTCACTTGAGTGACAGGTATGCCGCTGCTGTCTGTGAGCCGTCATGTTACCTCAGCAGCTCATTTCAGCCGCTGAATTTGGCATCTCACTCGTATTTGTGCTTTTTTCTGTATTATTTTATACAATATATGGCTTGCTGCATACTCGAGACAGATGTCAGTCTGTGTACATGTGCTCGCATGCGGAACACACGTTGTTGGATCGTCGTGGCATTGGCTAAAAGTTTTGTTCCTGAGATTTACTACAACGACAATACCAGGAGGATATACAACTCCGACAGCACTGCTTGGATATAACTAAAACTGCTGCACTATTTTGAAAAATTATACTTTGGATACGTGCTCATTAGTTTGAGAGAACATTTGAGAGATATACATCTGGTATATATATATATATATATATATATATATATATAACCCAAGTGCCACGGATTGGATTCATCTCGCGATCTCTATTTAAAGGTATGACATCCCATTTGATTTGTGTTATTTGCACACCCAACACAAATTAATTAGCCTACTGGTGTTGGAGCATCTATAATGTTATCGTAAAAAAAAACACCGTAGATTGACAGTAATCCTTTAGTACTTTCTAATGATATTGCTATGTTTATTAATATTTTAGATAGTATCTAAGATAGATAGCTAGGGCGGGCGTGGTTTCAGCAACAAGTCGCATGGGCTCCAACTTCGTCCCGCCTCTTTGCCCATTTTCAGTTATCCGTGAGTGACGTGCGGTCACGTGCAGCTAAGATGGCCGCGGCCTCATTTGCGCGTCAAAACTGCTATTCAGAACTCTATGGGTGACGTCACGGACACTACGTCCATATTTTTTTACAGTCTATGGTTTACACTTATTCAAATGAACCGCACTAACAGAGCATTCGCACCAGGGTTCGTTTTAATCACACAAAACATGCCAAGTGTGAACACCCAACGTGTCCCAAATTCCAGTGGTCTTTTTTATTTGAATTCTGCCTGAGTGGAAGTATACATATGGATCATACCTGAGGAACAGCATGTCATCCGAGTAAAGGCCATTGATGACCCCGCTCTCCTTCTCCAGGGCCAGCATGCTAATGTGCAGTTTGCGTGAATTTAGGAAGTCCAGCATCACCTTAATGATCTCCACTTCCTTTACATTTATGATCTCCTCAGCCGTCATGATGGCAAGCTTTCACAGAAAGAATAAAAGAATGTACATTTCATTTAGAAGATGGTTTTATCCAAAAACAGTTATAGTACTTGCTCAAGCGATCAGTGGTGATCAGGCCTTGTAGGGCTTGAACTAGGACCCACTACTAAGGCTAAATTCAAGGGACATGAAAGAATTTTTTATAGGTATTTTCCCTGTTACATTCATATGCTCATTGTGTTTACATTTTTGGCTACAAGTCACAATGTAGTAACTTTATTGTGACATACATCAGAGTGAAACAGATTGTTGAAATGTTGGGTGGGGTTCTATCCATCGGTTGCTGATTGGATGGAGGCAGATCTGAATGCAAGCTAGCAGTCAATTGTAAAAAAAGGGGCGGAGTTTCAGCAGACTAAATGATTGGAGAAAATGAAACATACATGGATATATAGCATCCAAATGAACAGATTAAATGAACAAATGAAAATAAATATTGACCCGAGCTAACATGAACTAACAACTACTTTTATTACCTAACATTAACAAAGATTAATAAATAATACTGTAACAAATGTATTGATCATTGTTAGATAAAGTTAGTTATTGCGTTCGTTAACTAACTTTGACTAATGGTAACATATTGTAAAGTGTTACCAACAGTTACTTACTATTTCAGTCTATAAAGTCCTCTGATGTAGCTACAGTATAAAACACAGTATTGCTTGTAGACTGCAAGTGAAAAACAACCTTCTAATTAAAATGCCAGACCAATGTTATGACAAAGAAGAGTCATCATTCCAGAAATTGCAGATGTAAACACACAAGCATGGGAGGTGAAGTGACATTCCACCCAAACAAAACAGTCTGTCCCTCAAAACTATTCTCTTCTCAGCAATGTTTCACTGCCAACTTAACCTATTTTAAATCATTTCAAATAACTGTAATAAAAATACCACTTAGACTTATCCTTTAAAATTACACATTATTGCTGAAAGCTAAAGGAATTACTACCATAAAAATTAGAGAACTATTTATTAATATTAAAAATTTAAACAATAGCCTATATTATTAATTTGAGGAAGCTCTAATTTTAGATTAAAACGCATGAATACATCTCTGGTCACTCATACATTTCTACAACAAGCACAATGGCAGTAGTTTATGAATTGCCCTGTTTGGGGATTTAAACCTTCAACCTTTTTAGTATTATAAGCTCAATACTTCAACCACTAAGCCACTCCACCCGGCCCCAAACATGCACCATGGGAAACGCAGATTTGTTTTCTCATGCTTTCCCACCGCTGGATCCGGTTGAGTTCACTGCAATACATTTATCTGACAGCTTACATTGATTATGTCCTAGATAAGCCAAATTACATCCTATCAAGCACCAGTGAGAGGGGACATCCACCCATATCCACCATATTCTGAAGCTGCGGAGGGAGAGAATGTGTCAACCAGGCGCAGCGGCAGCAGCCTCCCCGGCCTCGCCTATCCTCAAAACAACGGCGATAAGCGTCGCGAAGAGCGATTTAAATCTCACCTGATAATCTCTACATATACGCGAAGTGCAGAAGTCCTCTGTGGGTCCACCGAGGGTGTGTCGAGACGCACTGTCTAGTGGTTTTTTCCTCCTTGTTTCGAGGCGAGAGGCTCTTGTTGTCCCTGGCGCTCGCTGGTTGTCAAGCACAAGCTTCCTCTGCTCGCTCCACCAATCCGCGCTCACGCACACAAACCCCCGCAAAACCCGCCCCGGCCCGCACCGACCTGGGTGTTATTTAACAGAGTGGGGCTTATTCAATTTAATGGGGATTTGTGATTAGCAGCATTATGTACGCATTATACAATGTGTATGTAAACTTACACTAAGCCGAGAATGTAGCGGTTTATAGGCCTATAGTGTTTGAGTTGTGTGTCAGGAATGATCATGTATGAATTGCAAATTATTACAAACAATCCTCAAATAAAAATATAAGAAAATACAAGTTACACAACACAAGCATATAATATATATCGATATTTCATTCAAAAACATTGTAGGACTTTTTATGTGTGGTCATTTTACACAATTATTAATTTCATCTGACTGACGATTCCAAAACCATCGTTTGCTATTAGCTGATTTTTAAATTGTTTAATTGTGTTCCATAATTGTTTTATTTTTTACATTTCGCCACCCGTGTAGTCCGACTCCTTAACGATTTTCTAGTGAATCTAAAGTAGTCCGAATCCCTAATGAATCATTCTTGTGAGTCGGTTCTTTTTAGAAAATCTAAATGCATACAGCGCGGCTATTGAGTCTGAATGATAAACGTCTATGGTTAAACCTATGACTCTTATGAACCGGTTCTTTTTAGTGAATCAAAAACATACAGCGTATCAGTATCCAGTGAAGTCCGACTCTCTAATGAATCACTCTTATTAGCTGGTTCTTTTTAGTGAATCAAGCACAGTTAAATGATTAGTTCACTTTCAAATTAAAATTTCCTGATAATGTACTTGCCCCCATGTCATCCAAGATGTTCATGTCTTTCTTTCTTCAGTCGAAAAGAAATTAAGGGTTTTGAGTTTCATTGCACTTGCACTAGCATATTGTATATGACATTTTAGTTCAAACTTTGACCTGTGGAGGGCAGTAATACACTAAGCAGCGTCTACACTGCTGGAATTCAAATAGAGAAGAAGAGAGCTAGTTCAAGATGAGCATTTATGGTTAAAACATATAAAATTTTAATTTTTTTTTAGAAAATGAGCGATGGTTTCTCTAGATAAGACCCTTATTTTTTCATCTGGGATTGCTGTAAAACTGTAATTTTGACCTTCAACCGTTTGGGCTCCATTGACGTTCATTAAATGGAGAAAAATCCTGGAATGTTTTCATTAAAAACCTTAATTTCTTTTCAATTGAAGAAAGAAAGACATGAACATCTTGGATGACATGGGGGTGAGTAAATTATCAGGAAATTTTAACTTGAAAGTGAACTAATCCTTTAAATGCTTTCAAATAACCGAGACGTATATCACTGTTATTGAATTTTCAAACCTTAAATAAAAACAATATGCCTTTTCAGTATTTTTCTTTTATAAATTATAATGAATTAACGTTGTAATGAGTTAACGTTTTTTTAGCTCATTGTTTGTTGGAAATATTTATGTTGCCTCTAAGGAGAGTAAAAGGTCATTTAAAATTCTGTGTAAACAATTTTTGCACAAATGTATTTCTTATTGACATAATCTTTGCATTGCATTTATAAGTATTTTCTTCCTTTACAGTTCCATTAACAATTATTATACTTCTTTGAAGGAACCAATACCAGAATGGTTAAATTCTTCACGATTTCCTTCTATACCCATAATTACTCACAAAGTCTTGAATGATGTTATAAGTAGACAACAATATTGGGTCATAACAAAAGAGAACAAAAAAGTCAATGTTTTGGATGTAAATCTGTATTTATGTTAAGGTTAACATTCAAATACAAATAGACAAAGCATATGACGAACAAACAGCGGACATGACCTGGAAAAAGATTAGACAGCGTGTGGAAATGAACAACACTCAGAACAGCTTTTATCACGTCCCGTCGCCAGGACTGACTCATACTTTGACCTGTTAAACATCTTTTTCATATGAAAAATATCAGTAATATTCAATGGTTTAAAAAATATGCTTAGTATGTAAAACTATATCTGTACAGAATCAATAAATTCAAACGATGATTTACTTCACTTAGTAAAAATAACAAATATCTTTCGACTCTTTTGCGCCAGAAGACAAAATGTGTAACCAGACAACAGCCTGCCCAAATATCCCAGCTCTTTAAAATGCACTTCATAATTAAAAATGATTTATTTAACATCATTTAGCAATAATACTCACCATCTCTTTGAAAGCTTCATTATATGATATTTAATATCTCAGTGTTTCCTCTCTATTATTTATATGGATTTTTTTTTACACTACTCTGTCAGCTTAACTGATCTGTCTCTCTAAAATGTATGTTTCAAACATACATGGCACACTGGGCCGTGACACAAGTGATAGCAACATATCTAGGGATCTAAAGCTATAATGTTTTGGTCCTTAACTTCATCAGTTAAAGGCCCCATCATTACTTTTACATGACAGATATAGAGCAACATGAGTGTGTTCATTTTTTTTTAAGGAAGAGTCTTGAGCGAACTACTCTTACTGTAGCTAATTTTACACACAATCCTCTGGAGAAGCAGATGTGCAACAAGAATTACGAATCCTACCCAAAATATAAAAACACAGACATTAAATAAAGCAAAAGAGTTTGTTTCTCAGGTTCCAGTACATTAAATGCTTCTTCAACTGCATGACCTTCTGAAAAATTAGTCTTCAAGTTTAGTATGTCCCTATTATTCTTTTACACCTGCATTTCCACAAACACAAAAGAAGCAGATTGCGTATCTTCATACGATGAAATGACTCAGTAACTGTGCGTTAAGCATTGCATAAAAGACACGACAAAACAAGCATAAGGCCACAAAATTGAACATGTTTGAAATAAAAATGGCGTAAAAGCGCATCCTTCAGTGCTGCAAAGACTGTAGAGCAGAGGGTCTCAAACTCGCCACAAGTGACCATCCGACAAAGCCTGCGAAAGTGTTTTCATTACATTCAGGATGTGCACTGTAATGTCCGATAGGCAGAAATCTGCCAGTGAGCTGTGAACTTATTTGAGCAGTTTTTTGGGTGTGTTTTGTTTCTTGTTCTGCCAGAGGTGGCTGTAAATGGTGATGGCATCCACGCTAGCTGACATAGTTTTGGCGGGGATTTTGCTGAACTGTTTCTTATCCGAGCTTATCCGAACCTGTAAAGGTTCTCGATCATTTTGGGCGTGATGGTCTTGGGCCCGATGCCAGCTAGCTTGTTGATCTCCTCCGCCTCTGGATAATATGAGTACAGGGAGCGAAACTGATGAGAGGAAGAGACATAAAAATTAGAGGAAATGATCAATATTTGTGTGCAGACTATTGTTGAGGGTCAAGGTTATGACATTTATAAGGGTCAGTACTGTTGTCATTACACACCCATTCCAAGACCATCTTCAGAGCACAAATTAAGATATTTTTGATGAAATTCAAGAGATTTTTTTATCCCCAGTAGAAAGCAACGTAATTACCGTCATTCAAGGTCCAGAAAAGTACTAAAAACTGAATGACAGTTATTATGTTGCTTTCTATTGGGGATAAAAAATAAAAAAAAATCTCTTGAATTTCATCAAAAATCTTAATTTGTCTTCCGAAGATGATCGAAGGTCTTATGGGTTTAGAACGACATAAGGGTGAGTAATTAATGACAGAATTTAAATTTTTGGGTGAACTATCCATTTAATGTTGGAGTAAATGGCATATTACTACATACAATCTGTTTGCAGCTGTTCTTTTTTCTACATCAAAATTTTAGTTTAAATGTAATTTAACATTTTTAATCTGTAAATCGTTTGTTTTTGCAAAACAAATTAAATCAAAACAAATGAATTTTAAAAGTACAAACACTACATATACATTACTGTTCTAAACTTTATGGTCAGTAAATGTGGCTTTGTCATTACAGGAATAAATTACATTTTAAAATCTGTTAAAATAGAAAAAAAACAAACGTTTTTTTAATATTAATAGTATTTCACAATATTACAGTTTTTACAGATTTTTTCTATCAAATAAATGCATGGACTTCTTTAAAAAACATTTCAAAATCTTACTGAGTGCAAATTTTTCAACAGTAGTGTAAAATCTAAATGATCAAATCAAACAAAGTAGATGCATAATAATGAAAAATAGTTTTGGAATATAGAATGTGACACTGCAGGACTGTCATGTCACCTGCCCACCTGTGTATTCTGTGTTAGACGCTGCAGACGATGTTGTTGATTCGAGCTCCCAGTTCTCCCCGTTTCCACTTACTGATGGACAAGGTGACAGAAAGCCCTCTGTGGACTCCGGCCTGAGAATAAACAAATATACACACTGCAAACATCTCTTTTATAAAGACTGAAGTACTAATTTAACATAAGTTTGCCACTGCCCAAAAAAATAGTAGTAAGCATTAGGGATGTGTGCCATGACTAATTTCCATACTGTTTAAATGAAAAATTTGTAAACGACTAGTCAACTAGTCTAAAAAAACCTCAAGATAACAGTTTAAGTACAGTCTGGATAAGCGATCCATCTGAAACAACCTACTTAATCTACGAATCAAAGAGTCAAAACCAATACGGAATGCTGCTGAAAATTAGGTAATGTACTGTACGTACTTAACTTAAAGGGATAGTTCACCCTAAAATGAAAATTAAGTCATAATTTACTCACCCTGGTGTTGTTCTAATGCTGTATTCCCTTCTTTTTTTATGGACCACAAAAGAAGATTTAAAAAAAAAAAAAAGTCCCTCTTGCGCTCATCCATATAATGGCAGCTTTTTAAAAAAGATGCAGAAGTATCACAGAATGATCCCATGCGACACATGATGTGTATTCCAAGCATTCTTGTGGTATACGATAGGGTTTGGTGAAAAATAAACTGAAATTAAATGTATTATTTAAAGAAAATCCTGACCTTGGCCATTGATCTTCTGTGCACGGTATGAGCACATGCTCCTTCGTAACACTCTATAAGCACCGCCGTTGTGAGAATATTAATATTAATAAAAACACAACATGAAATACAACCCATGTACCTTCTTCTCTGAGGTGAATATATCAGTTGTGTTTGTCACAACAAGTAGTTATCGCATATATTCACATCTGCCAACTGTCATTCTGACTGTCATCAGACAGGAGTTCTGGTCCGTTGATATTTGACTCAGTAAAGAAAGTACACAGATACTTTTCTGGGATTTCTAAGTGTTGTATTTGTGCGTTTTTGTTAATCTTAATTTCTTACAACTTACAATGCACACGTCATGCAGCCATGCAGAGAAGACCAATGGCCAAGGTCCATAAAAGAAAGAATGGTATACGGCATTAGAACAACACCAAGCTGAGTAAATGATTACTTAATTTTCATTTTAGGGTGAACTATCCCTTTAAGAAATACCCATTTACTTTCCTGCAACAAGAAGTAAATGTTTACAACTAAATAAAAGCTTCATCTACATTTATTCCTTGCATTCAAGCTATAAACTGTATCAGTATGTGTGTCCTATGTGAATGGAACCTTTTCGTTACATAAAACTAAAGAGCGAAGCCAAATCTCTTTAGTTTTATGAAAGAATGACTCAAAATTTTAATGTCTTACCTGAGTTGTCATTTTTAGGTTGTGACCTACAGGATGAGATTGTTTGAAATATAAATTCTTGCATAATTCATGATAAATGAGATCTCAAATCTCTTGCATTGTATATAAGACAAACTTAGACTGCTCTGGACTGCCTGGTCTGTGGATCAGGTTTTGTTTGGTTATGGGAGCCATATTATTGGACTTGGATGAGTTAGAAGCTACAAAAGAAAATATATGAAACTGAACATGAACAGCAAACATAACGGCCGACGAGATGGACCTTACCTTTGGCATTGAGTGTGCGGGGCCGAACAAAAGATGGTTTCACAACTTCACACCACCAGAATAGCTCTGCCATAAACACAAGGTAGTTACTCTGAAACACACAAACAGATGTTAATATTAATTAGGAGAAAAAGATACAGATCAAAGATAGATAAGAACTGAAGAGACATGGATGGATGAATTTTGGACAATCTCTTAAATTTTGAAAAAGAATGAACAAAGGGTCTGGTGTGTGTGTGTGTGTGCGTGTGTGTTTGTTTGTGATGTATCAGGACACAAATTTGTATAATGACATGAGTATGACAGGTATTACAAGGAGAGGGTGACTTATGAGGACATTACCCCATGTCCCCATTTTTCAAAAGGCTTATAAATCATACAGAATGAGTTTGAGAAAGTAAAAATGTGCAGTTTCCTGTAACGGGTAGGTTTAGGGGTAGGGTTGGTGTAGGGTGATAGAAAATGCGGTTTGTACAGTATAAAAACCATTACGCCTATGGAATGTCCCCACAATTCACAAAAACGTGTGTGTGTGTGTGTGTGTGTGTGTGTGTATATGTGAGAGAGAGAGAGAGAATATGAGTTACCGTGGTTACGATGGCAGTTGGTAGCAAAAATATCAGCTCCTGATATCAGCATAATTTTGCCAGAGAATGTATGATTTTTATGACTCAAATTGTAATTAATTAATTGGATACTTAATTGTGAACAATAGAGGCAGAAGATTTTAAAGGTAAGACCTCTAAAAAGATTTATTTTTCTGTCATCACCTAAAACTGGATATAAACTCAACATATCAATTAATTCAGTTAATTCAGTTGAGAACAACATGGGCCTACCTAAAGCACACTGTAAAAATAAAAGGTTCCTGGAGGAACCTTTTGGGGTTCTTCACTTCGCCACGCCGGCGGAACCGTCTGTAGATCCTCTAGGCACCCTTTCAAAAGGGCTGGTTCTCTGAGGAACCACCCAGGTTTCCTGAGGAACCCTTATATTAAGCATTGTGTGGAACCACTTTGGGTGCCTCCAGGAACCAAATCATTTTCATTTCATTTTTTTTTTTTTTTTATTATTATTAATTTATTTTCATGTTGGTACTATGGTTACCCTTAACTTCTATTATAATAAATAAATTGAAAAACTGAAACAAATGCAAAATAAAAATTGTTTATTGCATATAGATCCATTTTATTACATACACTTGCATGCATTTAAAAAAGCAATAGGCTTAATATCAATACACATTTAAAAAATAGTGTAATACATAAGCAACACGAATAACCAACCATTTATATACAATACTAGGCTATACAAGAACAGACATCAACAAAATGAATGGAAACACAAATGTTCCATGTAATAAATCAATGTTTTAAAAATGTCATTATTTACTCACCCTCATGTTGTTCCAAACCCGTAAGACCTTTGTTCATCTTTAGAACACAAATGAAGATATTTTTGATGAAATCTGAGTGATTTCTGTCCCTCCATTGACAGCTACGCAACAACCAACTTGACGCTTTAAAAAGTTCATAAAGAGATTGTAAAACTAATCCACATGAATTGAGTGGTTTTGTCCAAATTTTCTGAATAAACTCGATCATTATAAATGGTGAACAGATTTATTTTAGGCTTTTATTCACATGTAAACATTGATCGGCAAAAAAAAAACAGAAGCTCAACCGAACCACCTCATTGGTTCTTGCTGAAGCTCAAACATGCTGTGTAACACAAGAATGAACCTCGTTGGTTCTTGCACGTTAAACAAACAAGCTTCCATTTACCACATTTACAGGCCCGTAAGACCTTCGTTCATCTTCGGAACACAAATTAAGATATTTTTAATAAAATCCGATGGCTCAGTGAAGACTCAACTGACAACAAGACAATTAACACTTTCAATGTCCAGAAAGCTACTAAAGACATATTTAAATCAGTTCATGTGACTACAGTGGTTCAACCTTAATGTTATGAAGTGACGAGAATAGTTTTTGTGTGCCAAAAAAACTAAATACAAATTTATTCAACAATTTCTAGTGATGGGCGATTTCAAAACACTGCTTCATGAAGCTTCGAAGCTTTATGAATCTTTTGTTTCGAATCAGTGGTTCTTAACGCATATAAAATTGCCAAAGTCACTTGATTTCAGTAAACAAGGCTTTGTTAGTGATAAGTGTTTCAAAATTTCAATGGTTCACCGCTGGGGGGCGTGACTTTGGCAGTTTGATACACGCTCCGAACCACTGATTCAAAACAAAAGATTCATAAAGCTTTGAAAGCTTCATGAAGCAGTGTTTTGAAACCGTCCATCAGTAGATATTGTTGAATAAAGTCATTATTTTGTTTTTTTTTGGCACACAAAAAGTATTCTCGTCGCTTTATAACATTAAGGTTGAACCACTGCAGTCAAATGAACTGTTTTAAATATGTCTTTAGTAGCTTTCTGGGCATCTGAAAGTGTTAAATGTCTTGTTGTCAATGCAGGCCTTCACTGAGCCATCGGATTTTATCAAAAATATCTTAATTTGTGTTCTGAAGATGAACAAAGGTTTTACGGGTGTGAAATGACATGAGGGTGAGTCATTAATGACAGAAATTATATTTTTGGGTGAACTAACCCTTCAAGGTGCAGTAAAATTTGCTGCTGTTTGGAGAATGAATTCCAGTAATTTCAATAGAAATCCACACAATCATTAATTTCATGTGTGGTCAAAAATTTCACTAAGTGTCCAAGTTGGTTACTCAAATTCACCAGATTTGACCAACAGAAAGCTGATTAAAAGCGACTCCTATGTGAGCTGCGTCATATAATATGTCGCTATATTGCTGATAATGATCAAAGGACCTTTTTGCCTGCGTGATTTCACAGAAATGCCACAAATGTGACTGCACTTGTACTCACGGCAACATAAAATCCAATCAATAATAAAATCTTCACAAGGTACATTTGAGGTAATTAATCAGAAAAGTAAAAAGGTACAGCAGCTTTGTTTTCTGCTAGGCTTCTTTTTTCTCTTTTCAGGTGGATGATCCAGGCACTTCAATGATTTTCAGGTCTACAGGAGGATTTTTGTTTCAGCATACTAGGCCAAGATCCCTGCAAAGTACAAAATTTACTGTTAGTAACATTATTAAAGTGATAGTTGTAAAATCGACTCAAAAGCAGATCTCAGGCATAATGCAGTCACCGTTCAATTTCATTGCATGAAACACAAACAGAAAAAAAATTGTGTAAATCATTCATGAATCAATTCAAGTCTCGTTCAATTCAATGCATCAAATCTATGTAAAATGGATAAATATTCTAAGCTCCAAAAATGTCCAAGAAAAGATCCTAAAAAGTATCATAAAAATTTCAAGCTCAAATGTCTTAAATTCAAATGCAAATGATTACGGCATAAGAAAAAAAGCATCTAGCATCATTGATGCCACACCTGTCATATTATTTATATGAGTAACGTGAATGAGACTGGAGAGCACGAGGGAAGATTTTCAGAGAATGATGGATTAAATTTGTGTCTGTTTATCACAAATAGCTATTGTATGGCTTCTAAAACTAGGAATATAGTGTATGAATGGTTTTAAGTTATTTTGAAGTTTTCTATACCCAACCACTTTTGATAAATGGAAAAGAGCATCTTAAAATTAAATGAATATCCCTTTAAACTCACCACATTACAGCACCTTGTATACATTGATCATTGAATATCTCCCAGACTGTCATTGAAATTAGATTTACAGTAGGTAGGTAAAGAGTATACATTAAAAACACAAGTACACAGTCAAACATAGGCTACAATTCCACACAGAAAATAGTAATTCAGTACTTACATGTGGTTCAGGTACTCTAACATATCGAGATTATTTCAGAAATGGTTGTTCTGGGAAAACAAAAGAACAAAGCTGATTATATCCAAGCACAACATTAAAAGATAAAAATTTATTGGCCAGTTAAGGGCTTTAAAAGGGTACTATTGGAGAGAATCTGTAGTAAATAAACAAAAACACCGAACTATATTAACCATTTGTGTTATTCTGTATGTCTATTAATAACAAAAGCCAATGACGACAGGTATCAGCTAAAATAGTAATGTTGGCAAACACAAACACAATTACGTTGAATGACTAAAAAAACAAACAAACAAACAAAAAACAAGTTAATGAATTCCACTTGTAGCGTAAAGTTTATTAGATTCGTTAGCATCGCAGCTAAAACGGCTAAATCATTCTTAACGGCATACTGAGAGGTAAACACAGTAAAAACGTACTAATGTATAATAAATTAAGATAATGTGTATGTGTTTGCACAAATAGTGAGTAGACTGCGTGTTTATATTTCGAGTTTACAAACCTTATAACGGATAGCCGAGCAAACCGCGGATGCGGCGGCAGGCTTTGATGAGGGGAGCCGTTACTTTCAAATCCGATGATGATGATGATGAGGTGAGCTTTTTTGCGCGCGCGAGCAGCGCGAGGATCACTGAAGCGATGCAGCAGAGAAATAGCAGCAGTTCCGTGACAGCATAATCATTTTTATCCTCCTCTTGTTTCTTCTTCAAATAATAATAATAATAATAATTATTATTATTATTATTATTATTTAAGCTTTAAATTAATCTATAAAATATACAGAATAAATGTAGGCCTATGTAGGCTATAGGCTACTTAATCAAACTTAAGTATAATAATAAGTAAATAATAATAATAATAATAATAATAATAATACATGTTCAAATCTGTACATCTTATTGTGGCCTTACAGAACTTCCAGGTTCCACCAGATGCTGACTTTTAAAAAAGAGATCTTCCAGGAACCATGTAAATGTTTACAGATCTTACAAGAACCCTTTTGTAGAATTTGAGTTCCTCTAACTTCCCCCAAAGCACTTCGAGGTCTCATGGTAATGAAAAGGTGACTCAAGAACCTCAGAGTGCACCTACAGTGCAGAGGCATTTTTCAAAAATGAAGAGGAGTTGGAGGTAATATATCCAACAGAAGTTAAATCTGCCAAAGATAAGAAAAAGATGAAAGAAATTATCCTGAGAGAGAACCCAGAGATACTGCTGTCTGACTACACTGGACCAGAAGACAACAGAGTCTGGTGTAACCTGCTCTTCTTCACTGAACACCCATCAGTCTGGCACACCATCCTCTGCTCTGCCATGACATGCAGAAGAAAAGGAGGCATCAGCAAAGGCAGACAACTCACTCTAGAAGGAGAAAATGACACAAAGCTGACTGTGAACCTTTATCATAATGGTACAGTCATGGCCCAGGGACCAGAAACCAGCCTTAATGAATTCCAGAGGAACTTTAAAAACCTTAAACTGGAAGTTCAGAAGATTAAGAAAGATCCTGAAGTAAAGAGAAACACAGAGGATGGACTCTGCAACACAATAGGTACCAACATAAACCCCAGTTCAAGAACTCCTATAACAGACAGACACATCAGCACTCCTGCATCTCCCAAGATAAAGGCCTTGAAAGACAACATCGCTGAGCTGGAGCAGGACTTCTTCCTGTTTAAAGAGGAAACTACCAACAACCTCCACCAGCTCCTGAACCTGAACAGCCACCACAGCATTCAACAACTTCAACAGCTCTGCTCCGCTGTCAGACAACTGGAGGAGGACAATCAAGAGCTGCGCCAGGAGCTGAGGAGGGTGAGAGAGGAACTGGTTATAAGAGAACAACACAGCCACACTCTGGAGAGACTGCTGGAGGAGACCAGGAACCAGCTACACACAAAACAACATCAGCAGTGTGTCAGCACACAAACACACAGCACCTCCTCTCCTGAAAGAGTCCCAAACTCAACTCAACATCAGAAGAGAGTCAGCACACAACCTCAGAGCTCCTTCACTCCTGCAACTCGTCAGTCTCCTCAAGCCCCTCAGAGCCTCAAGAGGAAAGAGAACAGCAACACCACACAGAGTCACCCACCACGAACAACAACAACAACAACATCACCCATGAGCACCAGCAGAGAACAGAAGAGTAAAGACAACATCGTCATCCTCTGTGACTCCAACGGCCACCATCTTGACCCCAGACGACTGTTTCCGGGGAGATCTGTGAAAAAGTTCTGGTGTCCCACCTCACACTCTGCTCTGAGACTGCTGCAAGAGGGTGTTCTGGGTGTACCGTCACACATCATTCTTCACACCGGAACAAACGACCTCAGTGCTAGAAGGGTGGACGTCACTAAAGCCCTGTCCAACGTGGTGAAAACAGCCAGCAGGATCTACCCCAGAGCCAAGGTCATCATCTCAACCCTTCTACCTCGCAGAGACGTGCCACACAGGATCATCAGCACAATCAATGCGGAGATAGCTAGAGTCTGCGCTCCAATGCCGAATGTCCACATAGCCGACCATCAGCGCATCACCCACAAGCATCTGTACGACCACATCCACATCCATCAAGAGGGCATGAGACTGTTTGCAAAAACCATCAAGGAGTCAGCCCTGAAAAGCCCCCAGAAAACACATCCTGACCGCGAAGAGAGGGTCAGTCAGACAGACAGCTACGCCGCTGTAGTGGCCGGACGAGGTAGAACAGACACCAGTGACCTGGTCCAGATAAAACACATGCTAAAATGATATGTGACAACCTGTTAGCTTAAGGCATCACAGTATGTCTGTAGTCAAGTATGATCATTATTTCTTAATGATTTCATTATTTCTTTTTATTAGTTTATTTTTAAATGTAACATTTGTAAAATTAATTCACTCACTATATTTCTATATACCTTTTATATTACTTTTTTTAATTGATTAATCTATATTTTAAAACATGATTTGGTCATAAATTCATACATTGTTCCGGTAAATACAATATTTTTCTATGTCATCGTTTAAAATAACATGTTATAATATTCAAGGGATGTTCTCTTCAGCTTTTGGAGAGAAAATGACTAACCCTGATTTTGTCAATACTGTATATAGTTCAGATATAATTATTTTACTTGAGACATGGAGTCGTTTAGACTCCAAAACCCGCACTCCTTTAAACTACAGAGAGCTACGAATACCCTCAATCAAAAAGCCTAATGTTAAAAATGGAAGAGATTCAGGAGGAATCATAGTTTGGTTCAAAGACCATCTGTGGCATTATATTCAACCTGTGAAAAAAGGGAAAACACATATTTGGATAAAACTTAAAAAAGAGCTTTTGTGTTTAGACGAGGACCTGTACCTGTGTGCCACATATATCCCACCATATGAGTCACCTTATTATAATGATGACATCTTCTCAACCCTACAGTCAGAGATCATTTACTTTCAGTCTCTAGGATCAGTTCTGTTAATGGGGGATCTGAATGCTAGAACGGGAAGGAAGTGGACTACATCAGCTCTGATGGAGACAAATATATAAACGGTCCACTTAATCATCAACAAAAACGATATACTAAAACACGTCAGAATTATGACAACACAATAAACAGACATGGAAAACAAGTCCTGCAACTCTGCAAAAGCCTGGGTCTTTATATAGTTAACGGCAGAACAAAGGGTGATTCTCTGGGTCGATTTACCTACTGCTCACATTTAGGCAGCAGCACGGTAGATTACGCCATCACAGATATAGACCAAAATAAAATCAATTATTTCACAGTGATGCCACAGCTGCCGTTATCAGACCACAGTCACACGGTCCTCAGTCTGAACAGGTCAGTGAATCTTCTGCCATCTTCAGATCAGAAGGTTAAACTGTATCCACTCCCCCCCAAATTTATATGGAGTAAAGACAGTCCTGCCCAGTATGAAGCTGCGCTCCAAAGCACTAATGTTCAGAACATGATAGACTCATTTCTATTGACTTCTTTTAGTGAAGAGAAGACGACAACCAATTTAGCAACTGAACAGTTAACAAAAATCTTCTCTACAGTGGCCAAAAAGCCCTGAGAAAAAGAAAGAATTATAGAAGCAAAAAAGAAATGGCTAATGCTGGTTGGTTTGATAAAGAATGCCAAAAAGTAAGAAAAGAATTACGTTCATTATCAAACAAAAAACACAGAGACCCAGCAAACCAACAAATACGAGCCACATATCAAGAAACCCTTAAAATGTACAAGTCATTATTAATACAGAAAAAAGCTGATCACACGAAAATAAAACTAAACAAGATTGAGGAGGCAGTAGATCAAAATTGTTTTTGGGAATTATGGAACAATTTAGACAAATCCAAAAAAGCCAAACACCTTCCCATCTATGACCCTAAAATCTGGACCGAACATTTTGGAACTCTTTATTCACCAAACCAACCAACCCTTAGCCAAAAACATCTGACCTCCCAACTACATAACCTGGAACGCACTATAAAAGACCAGCTAAATAATTTAGACCAGCCCATAGCATTAAATGAACTGACAGACAAGATGAAATCCCTAAAAAAACAAAAAATCCTGTGGCGTGGATGGAATATCTAATGAGATGCTGAAACACAGCAGCCCCAAACTGAAAGATGCCATTCTAAAATTGTTCAACCTGTTATTAAAATCAGGAAAATTTCCTGAAATATGGAAAGAAAATTTGATAACTCCAATTTTTAAACAAGGTGAGAAGTACGACCCAAATAATTACAGAGGCATCACAGTGAGCAGTAACCTCGGAAAACTATTCTGTTCCATTATTAATGACAGATTAGTTCAGTTCATTCAAGAACACAAAATTTTAAAGAATTGTCAAATTGGATTTATGCCCAATCAGAGAACATCAAATCACATTTACACACTTCACACACTAATTCAAAAATATGTTCATCAAAAAAAACAAGGAAAAATATTCAGCTGCTTCATTGATTTTAAAAAAGCCTTTGATTCTTTATGGCATGATGGGCTTTTTCTAAAACTTATCCAAAGTGGAATAGGAGGAAGGACATATGATATCATAAAGGACATTTACAACGGGAACAAATGCTGTGTCAAGATCAATGACAAACGAACTGATTATTTCAGTCAAAATAAAGGGGTCCGTCAAGGCTGCAGCCTCAGCCCGACTCTCTTTAATATATATATCAATGAGTTGGCATCAGCACTTGAGAAGTCCTCCTGTCCTGGTCTGACCCTCGAGGACAGAGAAATCAAATGCCTCCTGTACGCCGACGACCTTCTGCTGCTGTCACCTCATGAAGAAGGACTGCATGAAAGCCTCTCAATTCTAGAGCAGTACAGTAGCGACTGGGCCTTACCAATTAACATGGACAAATCCAAAATCATGATCTTCCAAAAAAAACCTCGCCTTACTGACAAAAAATATAATTTTACAATCGGGGGAACACTTCTCAATCATGTCACATATTATAATTATTTGGGTCTCACAATCTCAGCTTCTGGACAATTTGAAATGGCAATGAAAGATCTGACCGATAAGGCACGCAGGGCTTATTACAATATAAGAAAATCATTGTTCAAATTCAACCCACCCATAAAACTGTGGATGAAAATTTTTGATGCCATCATCAAGCCCATTCTTTTGTACGGCTGTGAAATCTGGGGCCCCAAATTTAAATTAAACTATGAATCGTGGGACAAAAATCCTATTGAAATTTTCCACCTCGAATTCTGCAAAAATATCCTGGGTCTCCACAGAAATGCCCCTAGTCTGGGTTGCAGGGCAGAACTGGGCAGATTCCCTCTCTTATCTGAAATCCAGAAGAGAGCAGCGAAGTTCTGGTTTCATCTGTCAGACTCACAGGCAGATGCCTACCATCACTGTGCTCTTTCATACAGGGCAGGACACCCAGAGAATGACCCCTTGCACTATTTAGTAGAAACACACCAACTAAATTCAAAAAATCAAATCCAAACTCTCAAAAATTAAAGAAATAGGTCAAAGAACCCAGGAAAAATACACCCATGATTGGCAGATCAAAGCAGCACAAATAAACAAATTAAAATACTTTCACAAAATAAAGACAGAGTATCAATTGGCACCTTACTTAATAAAAATTAAAGAATATCGTCAGAGAAAGCTCCTGGCGAAGTATCGTCTGAGCGACCACAGCCTGTATATAGAGACGGGCCGACACAAACAGAGCTGGAGAGCCAAAGAACTCAGACTCTGTTCAAACTGCTCCGATGGAGTCGTGGAAGATGAACGTCTCGGGTTACGGATGTAACCCTGGTTCCCTGAGTAAGGGAACGAGACGCTGCGTGAAACGCATTGGGAACCTTCTGCGTGATATCGTCATTGAAGCACTCCTGTATCCAACCAATCGTGTAACGAGACGTCAGAGACGGGTGACGTCACGGACCAGGAAACTATAAAGCATGCCCGGATGCAGAGAACACTAGCTTCTGTGGAAAATCTGAAGCAAGCACTCGCAAGCATGCAGGGGTACGGCAAGAGACGCAGCGTCTCGTTCCCTTACTCAGGGAACCAGGGTTACATCCGTAACCCGAGACGTTCCCTTTCGTGGGAACTATCGACGCTGCGTGAAACGCATTGGGAACGCAATCCCAACTGTGCCGTACTTCAAATGCTTGTTCATGTTAGCTCGAAAGTACGGAGGACCCTGGAGTGGGGCCCACATCAAGGTTATAATATCTGATAAATGTATGCTGGCTTGACCATCCAGCTGCATCACAAACGTCACTCATAGAGACGCCAGACATCAAAGCTTTCGATGCCGCCATACCCCTTGTGGAATGAGCGCGGACGTTAAAAGGAGAGGACTGTCCGACCGCTTCATATGCAAGTGAGATGGCCTCAACCACCCACTTGCTCATCCTCTGCTTGGACGCCGGTCCACCTTTATTAGGAGAACCGTAACAGACAAACAGTTGCTCTGTTTTACGCCACAGGGCAGCTCTGTGGATGTATGCATCCAAAGCCCTTACTGGGCAGAGCAGATTCAGTTTTTCCTGATCCGAAGACATAAATGGAGGAGGATGAAAAGCTTGAAGCACAATAGGACCCGGGACATTGGTGGGGACCTTAGGCACATAGCCGAGTCTAGCATGAAGAAATGCTCTCACCATTCCAGGAGCGAACTCCAGATATGAGGGGGCCACTGAAAGGGCCTGAAGATCTCCAATTCTTTTCAGAGACGTAATAGCAAGTAAAAAATATCGTCTTTAGAGTCAGGAACTTTAAAGACACCTCCTCCAGTGGTTCAAAGGGAGCCTCAGCTAACCCACGTAGAACCACTGATAAGTCCCAGACCGGGGTCCTTGTGCGCACTGGAGGCCTCAGCCTCAGTGTACCACGGAGGAAGCGTGACACGAGGGGGTCTCGACCGACCGAGGAATCCCTCCCAACATGATAGGCTGATATAGCCGCAACATAAACCTTCAAGGTTGAATAGGATAAGCCCTCCGAGAATTTTTCTTGGAGAAAAGATAGCACAAAGCTAATAGGAGCACGGACAGGGTCCGTTTCATGTTGTCTACACCAGGTAGAGAATAAATTCCACTTATAAGAGTAAAGCTTCCTCGTGGAGGGAGCCCTGGAGCTAAGTATGGTCTCAACAACCTCAGATGAGAGACCAGCCTCTATGAACCTGTCCCCCTCAGAGGCCAGGCCCATAGTTTCCATAGTTCTGGGCGGGGATGTATTATCGCGCCACCCGCCTGAGATAGAAGATCCCGTCTCAAGGGGAGCTCCATCGGAGCACCGTCTATCATGGACACCAAGTCCGAGAACCATATTCGGGTCGGCCAGTATGGGGCCACCAGTATCAGGCTGACCCCTTCCTGGCGTACTTTCTCCAGGACTCGTGGGAGCAGAGCGAACGGGGGAAATGCGTACAGACGTAGCCTCGGCCACGTCTGTACCATGGCATCCAGACCCAGGGGTGCTGGATGCGTGAGGGAGTACCAGAGCGGACACTGGGTTGACTCTCCCGAAGCAAACAGGTCTACTTGTGCCTGACCAAAGTTTTTCCAAATGAGATCCACCACTTCTGGATGGAGTCTCCACTCCCCGGGCCTCGGCCCCTGCCTCGACAGGGCGTCTGCCCCCACATTCTGACTCCCGGGGATATAGGCTGCCTTCAACGAAAGCAGTTTCCCCTGAGACCACAGGAGGATCCGACGGGCCAAGTAATTTAGTTGGCGAGACCGTAGACCCCCCTGATGGTTTATATAAGAGACCACTGACATATTGTCTGTGCGGACCAGCACATGATGGTCTCACAGGTCTGGGAGAAAGTGTTTTAGTGCTAGAAACACCGCCATCATCTCCAGCCGATTTATATGCCAAGAGAGTTGATGGTCCTCCCAAAGACCCTGAGCTGAGCGACCGCTCATGATCGCTCCCCAGCCCGTGAGGGAAGCGTCTGTCGTAAGCATTGCGCGACGACCAGAGGCTCCCAACGCGGGACCCTGGGACAGGAACCAGGGGTCTTTCCACACGGCTAGAGCACGAAGGCATCGCCGTGTGACTTTGATCATTCGAAAAGGGTTCCCCCTGGGGGAAAACCCCCTGGTCCTGAGCCACCACTGTAGGGGTCTCATATGCAGGAGGCCAAAAGGAATTATGTTGGACGCAGCTGCCATTAGACCCAACAGTTTCTGAAACTGTTTCACAGTGAGATACTGGCCTAACTTCACCCCTTTTACGGCTGACAGAACAGAGCTCACACGGGCAGGAGTCAGACGTGCCCGCATTGTTGTGGATTCCCACATAACACCTAGATAATTGGTGGTCTGAGCCGGTATCAGCACACTCTTCTTGGCATTGAGCCTCAGCCCAAGCCTTTTCATGTGAGACAGAACAACATCTCGATGTTGAACTGCTTGTTGCTCTGAGCGAGCTAGAATCAACCAATCGTCGATGTAATTCAGTATGCGAATGCCCTGGAGTCTCAAAGGAGCCAGGGCTGCATCCACGCACTTTGTGAATGTGCGGGGTGATAATGATAGGCCAAACGGAAGAACCTTGTACTGGTAAGTTTCGCCCCCGAAAGCAAACCTGAGGAACTTCCAATGAGAAGGATGGATGGACACATGAAAGTATGCATCTTTCAAGTCTATCGTCACAAACCAGTCCTCGGACCTGATTTGGGGAATGATCTGTTTGAGTGTAAGCATCTTGAATTTCAGTTTTAGTACAGACCGATTTAACACCCGTAAATCTATGATAGGACGAAGTCCCCCATCCTTCTTTGGAACTATGAAGTAGCGGCTGTAAAAGCCTGACAGCTTGCTGGGAGGAGGAACCCTTTCTATAGCTCCTTTTTGCAAAAGTGTCATAACTTCCTGTTCCATAACCAGAGACTGCTCGGGGGTCACCACTGTGGGAAGGACCCCATTGAACCTGGGTGGGCGAGACCCGAACTGGATTCTCTACCCCTTTTCTATCATGAGCAGCACCCAATTTGATATATTCGGTAGAGTTTTCCATTCTTCCAGAAAATCTACTAAGGGAACCAGTCTCTCGAGACTGGCCTCTGGTGTTTTTTGAGCACTTGGCTCGGCGCTCTGAAACGGCGTGCCGGCAGAAGTCAGCCGAATCAAGTGCAGGCCAACCCTCCTCAGAGGATTGGTGGGGACCCGACGCACACTGGATGGTGAAGATAGCGTGGTCCCCGGAGGGCGCTGGATGGAAGCGGGGGCCAGGTGTTTCAACACCACGCTTCCTCCAGACGGGGGCCGCCCTCCTGGGTCCTGATCCACAGATATCAGGACCGCTTTTTAGAAGCCTTCCGCGCCACAATAACAGCCCGCAGGTCTGTCTTGGGCTGAGAAGGCTTCTGTGCAGCCCGCCCCTGTCCCCAGAATCTACGTGGGGGAGCACGGGCGGCCACACTAATTTTTTGCTGCGCTCTGTGGTGCGCTGAGGAGCTCGTTGCGGGCCGAGACTGCTCCCGCTCAACAGTCTCGGCGGGGATTTTAGACCGGCGGGGGAGGAACCTCTGAAATGCCGCAGATTGTTTCTTGGTCTCCTGGAACCTCTCGACGACAGTTGTGACTGCGTCGCCGAAGAGGCCCACAGGAGACAGCGGCGCATCCATAAGGGCAGCTTTGTCTCTGTCCCTTATGTCAGAGAGGTTCAGCCACAAGTGCCTCTCCGTGGCCACCAGGGCTGCCATAGAACGGCCCACTTCTTTAGCCGTCTCCTTAGTGGCACGGAGAGCCAGGTCTGTCGCCATGCGCAGTTCCTGGATGCACTCGAATGTGGCCTCCCCGCTGGTATCAATTTCCCCCAGCAGGTCAGCCTGATAAGCCTGCAGCAGCGCCATAGTATGGAGACACGCTGCTGCCTGACCTGCCGCCGCATAAGCCTTGCCCACCAAGTTAGATGTAGTTTTAAGGGGCTTGGTGGGCAGCGTCGGTGCTTTTAGGGACGATGCCGATGCAGGCGAGAGATAGCCCGCGAGCGTCTCTTCTACCCGGGGCATCGCCGCATAACCATGCTGTTTCAGCCCCACGATGTTACTGTAGATCGAGGTCTGGGGCTGAAAACTCGATGTTGAACGGGTCTGTTCAAAGATCTAGACACCTCAGTGTGTAGATCTGGAAAAAATGGTAAGCACCGACGTGGGGGTAGTGACCGCGCGGGGAGAAAGCGTTCATCAAGCTTGCTTTTTGGTCTAACGTCTCCCCGCTCTGCTTCTGGCCAGCTGATATTCAATTTGGCTACAGCTCTGGTCACTACCTCCAAGAGCTCCTCATGTGCGGGGGAAGAGGATGGCGGTTCCTCTTCCCCTGCTTCGACGCTCATCACATCAACCTCCTCAGATGAAGATAGATGAAGCGCCGATGTCTCTCCCCGCGGGGAAGAAACCGCTGAGCGTGCTTCCACCACGGCAGGAGAGACACTGGGTCTGGCGGCTGAAGGGAGAGATCTGTGAACCCCACAAATGGAGTCTTCGCTCTGCCTCGGCAGCAGCGGGGCCCGATCCGCGGGGAACACCAACCGAAGCACCCTCCTTATTATCAAAGAGTGCCCGGCGAGATCTCAACACTCTCAGGGTGAGCTTCTCACAGTGCACGCAGACAGCACCCTCGAGAGCTGCCTGCACGTGCTCAACCCCTAGGCAAACGACACACATATCGTGTGTATCCCCGTCAGGAATATAGCGAGTGCAGGGAAAAGCACACTTCCTGAATCGCTTGCCTTCATCCGCCATTTTATATATATATATATATATATATATTGTGTCTAGTGTGTGTATATGTATGTAGTGTTGTGAAACTCTTGTCCTCGGACAAAGAGGGGAGACAAACAAACACTAAATAGGACGCACAAACAGCGATCACAAATATACACACGAGTGTTGCTGAAAACTCTTGTCCTCAGACAAAGAGTGAAACCACAATATTGGGTAGACAGACAAACACTAAATAAGACACACGGGATAACATGGAGCGCTTGCTGAAGATAGCAGAAGCTAGTGTTCTCTGCATCCGGGCATGCTTTATAGTTTCCTGGTCCGTGACGTCACCCGTCTCTGACGTCTCGTTACATGATTGGTTGGATACAGGAGTGCTTCAATGACGATATCACGCAGAAGGTTCCCAATGCGTTTCACGCAGCGTCGATAGTTCCCACGAAAGGGAACTACATTTCCTTACACAGTGCAGCAAATATAATAATATTAGAGAAACATATTTCACCCAAATTGGTCAAATTCTACCTGAATTCCAACAAGCAAGCCACATTGAGAAACTTTGTTATATTTTAGGAGAGAAAGAGAAGTGTGTCCACCTGGCAGCAGAGTATGTGTCCTCCTGTCATATTATGAGGGACAAAGAATAAACCCTCTCCTTTCATTTTTTTTCTTTCTTTTTCTTTTCAATCTCATTACTGCTCTCTGTATTTATTTACCATGTTTTTTTGTTTTTGTTTTTTGTTTTTTAACCACTTGTTAAATTATATGATAACATATACAATATAGCCATGCATGTATATATATTTCTTTTTTATCTTCTTCCTTTTATTTTATTTAATTATCAATCTATACCTGTATAACCTATTACATGTTTATTGCTTTGGCAACATTGTATCATAACACAGTCATGCCAATAAAGCCCAACTGAATTGAATTGAATTGAATTGAATTGAATTGAATTGAGAGAGAGAGAGAGAGAGAGAGAGAGAGAGAGAGAGAGAGAGAGAGAGAAGTGCTGCTCATGTAATGTTGTTCTTTAACCACAAGGTGCCACTGTTCTCCTTTAGATCGAGATTGAGCCTTTACAGGCCTTTACTAATTTAATGACTACAGTGTATTTAAAATGAATACCAGTTTACAGTACTAGCATACTGATTACAGTAATATATGCAATATATATTGTCTTCCATTTGAAAAATATAAAAACATTGTCACATGATCTATTGCATTGCATATTAAAGGGTTAGTTCACCCAAAAATGAAAATTCTGTCATTTATTACTTACCCTCATGCCGTTCCACACCCGTAAGACCTTCGTTAATCTTCGGAACACAAATTAAGATATTTTATTTGAAATTTGATGGCTCTGTGAGGCCTCCATAGGGAGCAATGACATTTCGTCTCCAAAGATCCATAAAGGTACTAAAAACATATTTGTGAGTACAGTGGTTCAATATTAATATTATAAAGCGATGAGAATATTTGTGGAGTGCCAAAAAAAACAAAACAAAATAACGACTTATTTAGTGATGGCCGATTTCAAAACACTGCTTCAGGAAGATTCGGAGCACAAATGAATCAGTGTATCGAATCTGTTGTTCGGAGCACCAAAGTCATGTGATTTCAGCCGTTGGCAGTTGAAAAATTTGACACACGATCTGAATCATGATTCGATACACTGATTCATTTGTGCTCCGAATCTTCCTGAAGCGATAGGTGCGTCCCAATTCGCGTACTTTTGCACTGTTCTATGACGTTTTTAAGTATAAATAGTGCGAGTAGTGTGTTCGCACAGACAATTTTCAAAAAGAAAAAGTGCACTTTAAATACCCGGATGATGCACTAAATTAACGGAAAAACGAAGGGTGCTTCTCGATTCTTATTTGTGCATCCTTGTTTCCTTTCCTCGCTTCCTTTCCTCGCGTCTTAGCTCCACCCCTTCAGGATGCGAGGGAAGGACGCAAAGAAAAGAAGCGAGGACGGAGGAATTGAACCAAATGAAATGATATCCTCGCTCCCTTTAGCGTCACTTCAAAGCGTCATCAGCTGCGCTCGAGTGATCTACCCATATGTTGTTAAAGTTTGGTTATTTAAAAAAAATTATAATAAATATTAATAAAGCAAGATGCCCCGTTGAAATATATGAGGTATAACGTTTATTTAAACTGTAAAAGTAAAGCATACATTTAAATTATTGTGACAGATATGAAGGGGGAGGAGAATTTATGCCTGCGTCAGGTTTCTCGACGAGAAAGACTTCCGCAAAGGATGCACCTCTGTATCCTCGCTCATAACTCCTCGGGAAGCCTCCTCACTCCTCGTTCCTCGCCTCCTCACAGTGCAATTAGAGAACTGAGATGTCCTTCAAGATGGCTGAGCTCGATTGTTTTCAGGGTCATAGGATGGAGGACGGAGGAGCGAGGAAACGAGGAGGGATATTGAGAAGCACCCGAAGTGTGGAATGTTGGACACTTCGTGCACTTGACTGTCGCAGCTTTAATTACGTAGTGGAGGGGAAGGGAGGATCGGACTCCGTTGTTAAATGACAAAATAACCTTATACAATTCACGTGTTTATTCCTCTCAGCTGCGCAACGGCTTTTGTGGTGACGAAACGAGAGGTATGGTTGCAAATACAGGTGCTCTTGCAGACCGTCTACAAATTGTTGAGAAAGCAGATGCATGAAGCGAAATATGGCATTATTTTACTTACATTGCCGACAGCCAGGGCAAGCCCACGGACACCACAAAGCCCGACTGCAAAAGATGTTACAACATAACGCAAGCGAAGGGAGTCAAAAGCATCTTGCCGATAAACATCCCGATTTGTACAAAGAATTTAAAGAACGACAGGTTAGTGAATGTGATACCAGCATTATGTTTATGCTCTCAAACATTAAATGAGTGTTATTTATTTATTTTACTCGTGCAAGCAGAACTCCGCAAAGAGGTGTATTTTGAGTTTAATAAGTGATATCTGGTTGCAAAAATAAAATTAATTTAAAAATACATAAATGTGAAGGGTATATACAGTTATTTTAAACCAATTTATGCTTTAATAACATTGCTCTAATTATTTACAGTAATATAATTTTTATAATAATCTTACTGTCAAAAACACCTAAATGTATAAAAAAAAAAGCATAACAGCAAATAATTTACAATTTTATTGAGCATGAAAATAATAAACATTAAAAATTATATTAAATCTAGCTCAAATCCAGATTTATCAGCCTGCACACTGAAAGAAGTTCTGTCATATGTTATTTGTTATTTATTTACTTTTTCTGCTGTTTTAGGTTTTTGCCATAGTATTGTTTAAGTACCGGTATCGTGATATTTAAGTTGGGTATCGTATCGAAGTCAAAATTTTGGTATCGTGACAACATTAGTATAAGTGCATAGTGTATAGTGTGTCATTTGGGACGCAACTAGTGTTTTGAAATCGGCCATCACTAAATAAGTCCTTATTAGGGGTTCAAGCACGTTTATTATTTTTCTTCTGCCGTAAAACTGATCGTGCAGCCCAAACCGTAAGTGCTAGAGACTTGAAATTTTGTCAGATGATTGTACAAAAATCGAGGAGAGGATGACAGAGTATGACCCTAATCGGCCCATAGGTGGCGCTACAGTGACCAAAAGTAGAAAATCGCTAATAACTCCTAGACCGTTTGTCATAGAATCAAGTGTCTTATATCATTGGCTCAAGGCGGACAAAACGTATATCGATTTTATTTGCACCTGGAAAAATTTTCCACGATTTTAAATTTTGTCCATAACCTACTTTTGCGAACTAGTCCTAGGTTTTTCGCCCAATCGGAACCAAACCAGTGCAGGAATGTTCTCTGGATTCTGAGTATCAATAATTATCGAAAAAAAGGTTTTGATTCACGGTCGTTAAGGGACGCCAAAAATGTACGATGTGGGCGGAGCCACTTTTGCTAAAATGGCTATAACTCGAGAAAGAAATGAGATATTTGCACCAAACTCGATACACATGTGTATGGGCTCATTCTTTGGTCTCGATAAAAAAAAATAAAATAAAAAAATAAATAAAATAAAAAAAATCGCGTGGATTGGCCTCTAGGTGGCGCTATAACTTGGAAAAGCCGTGAAAACAGCTTCAACTACGCAACCGTTAGTCCGATCGACTTGAAATTTGGCATGCGGTGTCTTGGTCCAAGGGGGCATGATAGTCTATGAGGACATTGGCGTATCTCAAAAAAAGAAAAAAAAAAAAAAGAAAGCAAAAGTAATAAATCGGGAAAGAGGACAAAAAGCGGCGCCAAAGAAAAGAAGAGAACAAAAACAAAACCCAAGCTAACTCAAGTTCAAAACTAACCTAACTTATGAAAAGAAAAATGAGAAAGCAAGTCTTCAGAGTGTCAAATGCCATAACTTACCTACTCTTGCTACCCAAACGAAACATACATAAGTGGCGCTCACTTCTAACTGATGTGTCTATACATTGAAGTCACTGAGTGTTGCAACATGTACATCACGTGACATACTACCTGTCCTTTTCCCATAGGGCGAGGAGAATAACAGTCGAAATAACAAATAACAAAACAAATAAAAGAAAAGAACAGAAATGACAACTCCAAACTGTACAACATAAGAGTGTCATTGCACCAAAAAAAAAAATAAAAATAAAATATTAACCAAAAGGGCAGATTAAACAAGCACAAGAACAAGAAAGCAAAACTATCTTCGCGTCCGTCAAGCCGCTCTTTTAAACCCTGGCGCCCGTACAGGATTGGCAGCGGGTAGCATACCATCATGCACGCTGATGAAGATTAGCAGCCTCCCGAACCAATAACCGTCCCGTGTAGGCGTGCCTAGGAAAAAGGAGGATGGGGAGAAAAAAAAAAAAAAAAAAAAAAAACAGAGGCACAAAACTACCAGGACGTAACATATCCCTTTTAAACTATATAAATCCTTATAATATCATTACAAATCACATTTTGTCAAGGTTTGCCTCTTCATTTGTTCATTTGACGTATGTTTTTTGCAATATAACATTACAATTACATTGAGACCTGAAAATGATGATTTTTAAAGGGGAAACCTGGAATAAGCATTTTCTTACCTCATTATTGATTTCAAATATCCATATCTGCAACAATATGTTTGTAAGCATGTTTAATTAATGTAGTGAACATGGAAAATATACTTGAAACACAAAACAGGTACTGTTTTGACACAGAATGAAAGTGAACCAATAAGTGGTGTGTGTGTGTGTGTGTGTGTGTGTGTGTGTGTGTGAGAGAGTGTGTGAGAGTGTGTGAGAGTGTGTGTGCAAGCATGCGTATTATTGTTTAAGCCTTTTTCTTTCTCTGCATTTGGTTTAGCATATATCATAGCTGTTCATCTGTGATTTAAATGGTGACATGCTTGCTAAATAAAGCTTAATATCTTTTTTACGCAAATGTGTTTATTAAAGGCCTTAAAGACTTGAACCCTGGTAAATGCTGCTTGCAGCTTTAATTTTGATTTGTTTTTTGGCGCACCAAAAATATTCTCGTCGCTTTATAATATTAATATTGAACCACTGTACGCACATGAACCGATTTAAATATGTTTTTAGTACCTTTATGGATCTTGAGAGAGGAAGTGTCATTGCTCCCTATGGAGGCCTCACGAAGCAATCGGATTTCAACTAAAATATCTTAATTTGTGTTCCGAAGATTAACGGTTTTACGGGTGTGGAACGGCATGAGGGTAAGTAATAAATGACAGAATTTTCATTTTTGGGTGAACTAACCCTTTAAGTTAAAAATAAAGTTAAATATATTTAAGTTAATATTAAGTTAAAAATGGCATCCAGCTATTATTTCAGGAAAAAAAAAGCTTTCCTTTAATCCAGGTTTGTGTGAATATGATGTATACATTTAGAGGGTCATGTGTTTATGTATTCATCTGACATCAACACATTCTGTTGTGAAGGAAAAACAAGTGCAAGTTTACGCATTTGAAATACTATAATAACTTTGCAAAATACACTTTCATTAGTGTATATCCTAATATAGTGCATTTATTGAAAGAAACTGCACAGCAGCCATGAGAAGAGTCTCTTTCAAAACATAAAAGGGTTTTCTGACCCGACAAGAGGAACAAAGCAACCGGGGCAGCCTGACACGAACAGAACAGACCCAGCACTCTCTGCAGATTTATTCAGTCCTGACACCTTTATTTCACCACAGTTAGGGGCTGTTAGCCTCATGAAAAAGACCTCCTTTAGTGTAATCACAACATTTAAGGCCTAAATAATCAAAGAAATTAGATGTACCTTTGTTTTACTGGAGAGTATGCGACTGGCTGAAAGCATTTTAACCTGGTTTACATAATCGACCACAGACTCATCTAACATAACGGCAAATCCACGGCTGCCGGTTTGGAAAATTTAACACATTTGCTCAAAAAAATATTACTGGCTGTTGTTATGATGGTGGCTGTGTGAGGTAACGGCTACACATGGAGTGTGTTTATCTAGACAAACTGCTTCAATAACATTACTGTCTGAGGCGATCCACATAGCAGCGTTCTCTCACACACAAACCATGACTCAGTCATTCCAAACGGTCAGATTTAAAACACGCACTGGTAGTCTTTCCCATCCTGCATCAGCCCTGCTGAAATTTCCTGTAATACTCCAGTGATCACTCATTCATCCTGGCCTCGAACTAAAAAAAAAAAAAAAGCATATTCAGTGGGAAATCACCACAGAAAGTGGCCATAATCTGTATCCTAGAAACCATACAATGTTTGCAACACTGAACCAAATGGGAAACACACATCCTACTCATTGTGTTGAAACATCTGAGAAAACTTCAGATACTAAATCATACCAGGAAAACAAGCAATGCAATTTTAAATGTGAAATGTCAAAATATTTTTATGTTTCACAGAAGAAAGAAAGTCATATACTGTAGGTTTGGAACGACATGAGGATAAGTAAATGAAGACAGAATTTTCATTTTTGAGTGAACTATCCCTTTAAGACAGCACAGATCTCTTCAATAAGCCACACAGGTTCATGTCCATAGTGTAAATGGTATAGGACAAGAAGTTTAATACTTAAAGTTAAGGGTTTATTCAAATCCATAACTCTTAGTATGTTAAACAGTAATAGTGATGTAACACTAAATACATGCAAAACAAAATGCAAGAGATGTGGAAAAAATCAGTACAGCATAACATCAAAACATGTCAAGATGATCTAAAGTAGTGCTACATGTGGACGTCAGGCTTTACCTTGATGGTGCTGGAGGCATACAGCATATCCTCCAGGGTGAAGTGACAGCAGTTGCTGAGGTTTTCCCTGCAGAACTCCTGGATCAGCTGGAGATTGTACAGACTGTCAACCAATGGCATTGTTTCTTTGATACAGATATCTGGATGGGGAGGGAACAAACCACATAACAGCCAATGACATTTTGAATTAATCTGAGGGAGTGGAGACAGAACACAAGAAGCCAATGAAGTCTTTGAGGGCGGGAGCAGAATGTGTGATGAGTATTTTCTCCTTAAAACTGCAGTGATCTAAATACAGTCTCAAAAACGCGGTTTCAAATTGGTGGTGTTTCTTACGTCACAAACTACCTTAGTCATGTCAGCATGTCGGCAGCCTTTAGCATATTTTTAACTATGACTGCTCTGAAGCAGAGGAGTCTCAAGAGAAGCCAGCTATCCCAGTACATTTTAACATAAGCAACACATTATTAGCTGTTTGATAACACAGGCAAGCAAAAGGCTAATCATATTAATTACCATTATGTATCCGATGTTGTGCAGAGGGATACCATTTTGCAGCGTTTACCTCAGTAAGTTCGCCAAGCTCATGCGAGTGAGTGGAGGCGCGGCTCATTTGCATATTCATCCACGTATACTAAATCAAGCAAAGATGTAGAGTTACATTCAAGCTATTTTAAGGCATTGATTTTTTTTTTTTTTTTACAAGAAAAAAATGTTTAAATATAACATTTTGGTAATCAAAGATGAGTTTTAATGGATGATATTACTGACTACAGGGGGCTTTAAATAACAGAGTGAACTAATCAAGCAAAACAACATCAGGTGCACGCTAATCAATCAGTAACCAAGGAGACAAATGACATGGAAAAACCAACTCATTCACAAACACAAATGCTACATCCAGGTACTTTTGAAAACTGTGTTTTAGTTTCACAACACTCTCCGTCCACACTAGTATTTTTCAAAAGTTTCTGATCCACACTGAAACGTCAGAAGACGCTAAATTCACCTTACGGCGCATCCGTAAAACCTCCTAAAAGCTCACTGAGATAATAAAGACAGAACAGTCATAATAAAGTTCTCAGTCTATTCTTCTGGCAGGGTCATTTTATTTAACAACACATCAAACCATTCACTGATGAGTCCAGGTCGCACTCATGAAACCATTATATGTTTGGTCAAACAAGCAAAAGCTCTCATATTTTGCCACAGGACAGCAATGAGTAACAACAGTAACAACAGTGTGAAAGTGAATAGCACATTACAGGCACAACAGAGGTATAAACTAGGGATGTGTCACGATTTTCGAATATTCGATTAGTTGATTTAATTTTAGAATATCGAATAGTTTCTGCAATTATTGTCTTAAAAAATTCCCCATGTTTTTGGTGTTGATGCAGTGGTGACGCTCATGTAACCAGAGGGTGTTGAGTGCTGCCTATAGCGCACCTAAAAGCTGTCAATCAACTCTCAGACAACAGAAAAACAACACATCGTCTCACAAGCATACTGTAGACTTGCATAGCATAATACAGATTGAAAAGTGAATGGTCTCTATCTCTGCTAGAGTGTGTGTAGCCTATACATGTGTGTGTACGTGCATGCGGGGAGGGGTGTGATTTACGAATAATAATCGAATAATTCCCAGCGATCATCGAATATTATTTTTGCTTGAAATGCCCATCCCTAGTATAAACATGCATATCAATTGGTTCAATATGCGTCACATGACTAAAAATGCGTCATTGTTTTCAAATACCTCAATTTTCACAGTACACACTACATTGCAAAAACAGTGTTTTCAAAAAGCTCCGATTTCGTAGGATAAAAACGCCATCTTAGTGTGGACGGAAGGCCAAAACGGAGTGAAAAAGATGTGTTTTCAAGTGAAAACATATTAGTGTTGACAAGGCCACAGATAACACATATCAGAACCTTGACACACACTTAAACACATACTATGACACAATAAGCCATGGTGCTTGGGACACAAATCTGAGTTCAACTTATGGCACTTCCCAATCCTGACACTCTCCTCAAAAATGAAATAAAATAAAAATATGCAGTTCAATATAAAAGAATTTATTAAAAATCTATTAAATTATTTGTTTGCACAAAAAATGCAACATCTGATATTATTTATTGATGTCTGTAACTCATGCAAAGCTACTGTATGGATTCAAAAGACTTTGAATACAGAGCATACATTATATGGACTACCTTTTTGTCCTTTTTGAGCCCCTGGTCACTATTTTGTTGCTTAAGAAACATTTATTATTATTATTATTATTATTATCAATGTTGAAAACAGTTTTTGCTGTGCGTAACATATTACGCATATATAGTGCGTAGCCGTCTGTGTGTCCTTCAGGTGATTGTCCACCAGGGGGCGACGAAGAGCAGGAGTCTTATTTCCTGTACCACCCCTGTGGATTACATGTGCAGAATGGTTGCCATGAGAGAAAGATTGCTAAAATGCATCATAATCAGACACGAGTTAGTTAAGGGACACTCACACAAAATTTCCTAATCAAATTACTTATATTACATATTACATATAGTGTGAATTAATGTGAATTAACCAGATTAGCTTGCAGCTATTGCAAGAAAAAAGAATGCAAGGAATTTGAAATTTCTACAGAATCTGATATCTTCTTGTTATTTGATCTGTATAAGCAAACCTAGCATCTCTCCAACTTAGCATTTCATCTTTAGTGTATACAGTTTCGACTTTCTGATATTTGTGTTTGGCTGAATATATTTTATGTGGGTGTTTGAGTTTGCTGTGGTTTAGGTGTGGTCAGATAAAGGCGGATAAATAAAATGTTCTTTGGCTATTTGAATGCAGTTTTTAGGCATTTTACTGTGACTGTATTTGCATAAAGCAGCACCCAGTCTGGCATTAACACAAAAAGATGATTTACAGGGTAAGTACTGCTGAAATTTTCACTGATTTCTCAAGCAGTAGAATGATGTACTAAGGATTTAGAAGCTATGTTATATCTTAACTACTTTCTATAAAATTTATTTAAATGTAGCTTATTTATCAGTTATTTAAATACTTGTCAAATGTAAATAAACCAGAGAAACAATGCAACAACAACAACAACAAAAAGCCTTCAGTAAAAGGCTTAGTACAAAGCCTGGTAAAAAAAAAAAAAGAAAAAAAGCTGTCACTGGGGCCTTTAAGGTATTAATATGCAGCTTTTAGGAGTAAATGCCTATCTGTACCACCTCAGAGACCGCTTTTGTACCTTTTTTTCTGAGAGTGTAGCCATGATATTGATACATGTAGAAATTCTAAGAAAGTGTTTTAATATACTTGATTTTCATGTAAAGATCAAATTGTTCTGTAGGATCAAAGTAAATGAGGACTCTGTAGATGTAATTTATTTTTCATGACATCATGTATTACTTAATGTCATTTGTCGAGAAATGTAGTGTTCTCTTCCAAACAATTAGATAAAGATCTAAATTATAAGAAAAGATATGTGGAAATGTACTATTTTTCTATCTCTATTTTATTTTTCCTGTATCTTACTAAAGGGCTAGGGTCCCTTTTCAGACAATGCAATTTGCAAGATCTGTTTCCTGTTTTGCTGTCAGAGGCGAAGAAAAGGAGCTAAGACTTGTCTGCTTGCCTAACACTTACATACTAAACAAAAAGCAAATAGAAAATCAAGGATCTTAGAGATTCTCTCGTAGCCATGACGTTTTCATAAGGTTTCTGGGGGACAAGAGCATTGTGTGTAACTGCCAAATATAAATACATTCAGGAATGACAGAAATTACATTTCTAGAAAGATAGAAATCTGGTAAAATGTACAATGTGTGTATTGCTAATGCTATTAATGCAAACAAGAAATGTGTTGACGCAGGTAAACAGAGCGATCGATGCAAGTAATGTAACAACGCACGTAGAAGCAACATGTATGCTAACGCAAGTAGAAGCAACAGGTGCGTAAATGTAGAGATAGTGTGCATCATCAGTGATTTTAAAAAGCAGAACCTTTAGAGCTCTCGGGGTGAAAGATTTTTCGGAGAGAGAGAGAGAGAGAGAGAGAGAGAGGAAGCAGCAAGCGGAAACTAGCTATAAAACCACAACATCAGAAGATCAAAAGTAGACACCTAACATTGACAACATTTACCACCACGTTTATGTGCACTAATAATGCAATTATTTCTAATAATCAGAGTAAGGTCTTAATGGCAGTAAGATGTTTACATGACATGAAAAAAGTCTACATGACATTTTCATTATTCTGATTATTCAATAAAAAAAATACTGCATCTAGAGTTCTGCATCTAAATGGTGCAGGTGTAACCGGCCTAATTCTGGCTATTGCATGATCTACATTGTGTAATAGAAGACAAGGGAGAACTGGAACTGCTGCTGATCTGGAGAGTTTATTCTGGGCCCAGATGGCGCTGGATGGAATAAGAGAACAGCATGAGAAAAACGTTCTGTCTGTGATTTTTCACCTCTCCTCAGCGTGCTCAACGCGGTCACATACAGAAAGCTTTGTAAATGACTTATTCATGCGTTTACACATCTATAACAGGTGTTGAACACTTTGTAGTGTGTACTGCAGTGTAAGTGCTGACTGGTGAGGGTATAGACAGCTGTCTTCTCTGACACACATGGAGTGTTTAACTCTGTGCACCTGATGTGAGCTTCAGTGGAAGGTAAAACTGGTTCAGAGGTTCACTTTATCACTAGATCCCACACGCTCCACAGAACACAAATCTGTGCTGATGAGTGAAAGGATTTAATATAATCCACTGGAATCACCTGACTGTAAGGCATTTATAAATGTTCATCCACTTCAAAACAAATAAATTACTCTTCTTAAAAATAGTGCTTTAGCATACCTGCATGTTTGTGCTTTTGAACACTGACCAGCTTACAACTTCATCAATAAATCATATACTGATCATTTACTACTGGTTTGTTCATCATTTGTTCATGATTAACAATTGTTTATTTTGATAATGATACTAAAACAATTTTGTCATAAATACTTCAATGATTTATAAGTAATAACTAATGTATCTAATAACTTATAAGCCATCTACTAATGATCTGATTTATTTCATGATTTAAACTTTTTTTAAGAAAACTTACAACACATTTGTACATTGTTAGCATAACCAGTGGCGTAACTTTGTTTTAAAAAGTGGGTAGGACGTGTGTGTGATCACTGCGTTTCAGTTCAAGTGGCACTCAAAATTTCAAAAACAACACATTCCAGTGCCAGATTATCTCTTATTTAACAAACGAATGAAATGAATGCTTTGCTAGTCAATTTGAGATGTTTCATGTGTATTGGTACGTCCATGCCACTATGGAAGGCCAAAAGGGCCAAAAACACGTGAATTTTAACACGTCAACAACACGTTAAATATGTGTATTTCACGCGTATTTAACGAGTATTTCACGCGTTAAATAGGCCTGAAAAAAAAATCACGCGTGAAATATGCATTAAAAATCTGTTTGAACGGTTTCAGTGTCATTGGCTGCTGAAAACTTGGGTCAAACCATTTCTGTGAGCTTAAGGGGGGTGTACCATTCATTTACTAGTATGCCACCATTTAACATGCTAGATCAGCTTATTCAGCCCTTTGATTTGGTCATTTTTGTATATCTATAGAAATAATATATTTAAATTGCCGTTTTATGAAAAAAATAGATTTAATTTTTACACTTATGCCATTTTTTAAACAACGCCCTTACATTTACTGACAATAAAACGCAGCATTATAAGCTCACTGAATTTGAGTATGCTCTCTCTCAGCCATATGACCTGCAAAGTTTTTTTCTCTGGTGTGTGTTGGGGTGGGACACATAGGCTATAGCTGAAGTGTGTGACTAGAGATGATAGACCTGGTGCACAGTTTTGTTCTAAAGAAATAGTGCAGGTTAGTCATACACAAATAGAATTTTAATCTGATAATAATGTACGATGCTCTCTCTGTGTTTGTGTCAGAACATGGGTGCGGAGCGCAAGCTCAAACCCTTGTGACATATTGGATCGAAAATATGTGAAATAAGTTATTTTTAGTCGACTAGTAGTAGTTAATTTAAGCCAATAATTGACTAATCACATTTAAATTCATTTAATTTCTTAAATACTACATTTACATTTACATTTATTCATTTGGCAGACGCTTTTATCCAAAGCGACTTACAAGTGAGGAATACAACAAGCGAGTCGTCATGACGAGTCGTCATGACTTGGCAAATAGACAAGAAGTGCTCATAATACAAGTTATAGGCAGTGCTCAGATTATCCTAAGCTACAATAGAGAGGAAGTGAAAGGATAGGTATAAGAATTTTTTTTTTTTTTTTTTTTTTTTTTTTAAGATGAGGTTAAGTGCTCACGAAAGAGATGGGTTTTCAGCTGTCTTTTGAATATTGGCAGGGATTCCGCATTCCGGATGAAGGCAGGAAGATCATTCCACCAGCAAGGGACAGTGAATGAGAATGTTCTGGAAATACTGGAGAGAATAAAGCATAATAATGAGCGTTTACGCAATATCTATATAGCAATCAAGCGCACGCATAAACCTTGCATTAAGAACCGGCAAATGTAATGATTATGAAAGTGGCAAAAAACAGCAAGGAGACATTTTAATTGTTTATTAATAAACTAATGTTTTCTGAATCAGTGTCGGCTGCAAAGATTGACATTGCTGACTCTCATCATCTCCGCAGAGATGCACATTTCATTTGGATTAGGCCTACATAATCAGAGAGTAGCCTATTTCTTTTCGCTTTGAATTATTTCGTTTAAAAGTAGACATTTCACGCTTTCTGTATATTTCTCATGTCTGTGAGGCAAGCAGCCTATACGCTGAGTTTCGGTTCATTTAGCCTATGAGGCGCGCTCCAGTTCACGTGCGAGTGATCGCGCCCGCGCCTCCATGTCAGGATTATATTGTCAGACATATTTGCTTCTTATTTATTAAATCCAGGTGATTGGTTGATGAAACATTGATTAAAATTAAGATACAATTTTTACGAAACGAAATTCACTTTAAAGAAAGGCTTTCTACAAAACAAAACTTAATGAAGTGGTCAAAATCATGTCTGACCCACTCCATGTCTCCCGATATATTGCGCATCTTATTTTAGTCATGCAATTCATTTTTCACAATCAAATATTAAAAAAATAACATTATAATAGGCCTCTTTAAACATAAAGAAAACGTATTTTGTTTCATTTTTTAATGGTTACCAACACGTATATGTTATGACAGAGACACCGGAGGCAGAGATGAAAGCAACGTAACAGTTTATTGTAATGATCAGCAGTGAGACAGGTGAGTAGATAGATGAAGGTGAAGATCTTGAAGGTGAATGAGAGGTAATACTGTCCTTTTCTTTATGATGCAGATGGAACTGGAGGGAGACGCTGGAGCTGGCAGACGAACACACTCACACACAGGCAGGTAAGCACACGAGGAGATCCGAAGACGATGGAGACGAAGGAGACAATGGAGACAGGTAAGTATCACTTTGGAGTCCTTGAAGGTAAGCGTACAACTGGTTGTAACACAAACGAGACTGGACGATGAGTGTGTGTGAGTGTGTGGTATTTAACTGTGTGCTGATGACTGCGGTGATGATGTGCAGGTGGCGGTGATTAGTAGACTGGTGATTGAGTGCGTGGATACGGGAGTGAGGTGGAACCTGACGTGTCTGTGACAGTACCCCCCTCCCACGGTCCGCTCCAGAGGGCCGTGGACCCCAACGTCGTGGTGGTCGTCCTCGAGGTCGTGGGCAGGTCTGTCTGGGTGGTTGGTGTGGAAGGTCTGTAACAGAGCTGGATCAAGGATATCATTCTTGGGAACCCATGAGCGTTCTTCGGGACCGTAGCCCTCCCAGTCCACCAGATACTCTAAAAGACCACCACGGCGCCGGGAGTCCAGAATCTCATGTACAACGTAGGCTGTTCCATCATCCAGAATGAGTGGAAGGGGGGGCTCGACGGCTGCCACGTCAGGTTCTGTGGGAGGAAAAACAGAAGGGTGGTGAGGCTTTAATAGTGAAACATGGAAAGTTGGGTGAATTCTCTTGTATTGTGCTGGGAGTTGTAACCGGTAAGTGACAGGGTTGATCTGTTGGAGGATGGTGAACGGGCCAATGAAGCGGGGACTCAGCTTCTTGCAGGGCAGGCGCATCTTGATGTCTCTGGTGGACAGCCAGACCTTCTGCCCGGTTGGTAGTTTGGAGCGTGGGAGCGCCGAAGGTCGGCTGTCGTCTTGCGCCTGCGCAGGGCTCTCTGCAGCTGGTGGTGAGCTGAGTCCCATACCCTCTCGCTCTCCCGGAACCAGTAGTCGACAGCAGGAACGTTGGAGGGTTCCCCGTCCCAGGGGAACAGTGGGGGCTGGAAGCCGAGCACGCATTGGAAAGGTGTTAATCCTGTTGTGGCTTGGCGGAGGGAGTTCTAGGCGTACTCGGCCCAGCCCAGGTACTGGTTCCAGGAGTCCTGGTGGCCGTGACAGAAGGTACGCAGGAAGCGGCCAATCTCCTGGATCTTCCGTTCCGTCTGCCCGTTCGACTGAGGATGGTATCCAGACGACAGACTGATGGTCACACCCAGGAGTGAGAAGAAAGCCTTCCATACCCGCGAGACGAATTGCGGTCCTCTGTCTGAGACTATGTCTTCGGGGATTCCGTAGTGACGGAAGACATGGTTGAACATTAATTCTGCTGTGGCCATAGCTGTTGGTAGACCCTCCAGGGGAATAAGACGGCAGGCTTTAGAGAAGCGGTCTACGACGACCAGAATGCAGGTGTTACCATCAGAGAGAGACAAAATCTACTCCCAGGTGTGACCAGGGTCTCTCAGGAACGGGCAGAGGATGGAGCTTGCCGGTGGGAAGATGGCGTGGGCTCTTGGAGATGGCGCACTCCCTGCAGCCCTGCACGTACCTCCTGACATCGTTGGCCATGTTTGGCCACCAGAAGCGCTGTTTGAGCAGCGAGAGGGTTTCATTGACCCCCGGGTGACCAGTGCCAAGTGAAGTGTGAACGGAGTGCAGAAGTGGAGTGCGTCGTGTCCTGGTGATGTAGCGCAAGCCCTGGGGACAACCCGGCGGAGTGCGTGGGGAGGCATTGGAGGAGGGTAAGGTCTCTTCTGACCATTCGATGGGGCTGACGAAAATAGATTCAGGTAGGATGGTTTCGGGTTCTTCATTCTTTTCCTCTGGGGCGTGGAGACGAGAGAGAGCATCGCTTTCAGGTTTTTAGAGCCAGGTCGGTATGAGATGGTGAAATGGAATCTTGAGAAGAATAACGCCCATCGGGCTTGGCGAGGGCTGAGTCGTTTGGCGGCTTTCAGATATTCGAGGTTCTTGTGGTCGGTGAGTACTTGGAAAGGGTGATTGGCCCCCTCCAACCAATGCCTCCATTCCTCAAGGGCGAGTTTTACAGCCAAGAGTTCACAGTCCCCGATGTCATAGTTCACCTCCGCCGGGTTGAGCTTGCGGGAGAAGAAGGCGCATGGATGGAGCCTACTTGGATTCCCCTGCTGCTGTGATAGGACCGCTCCCACTCCTGTGGTGGAGGCATCCACTTCCACGACGAATGGTAGGTCCGGGTTGGGGTGGACGAGGAGGGGAGCGGTGGTGAAGGCCTTCTTGAGCGTTTCAAAAGCTTCTGTGGCAGGTTGGGACCAGGACAGAGACTTGGGCTGCTTACGGAGGAGGTTGGTGAGTGGGCTGACGATGGTACTGTAGTTCTTTATGAATCGACGGTAGAAATTGGAGAAACCAAGGAATCGTTGGAGTTCTTTTATGGTGCTTGGAGCTGGCCAGTTCTGGATGGCAGATACCTTCCCCTCGTCCATCCGGATGCCACTGTGATCAATCACATATCCCAGGAAGTGGACAGAGGGCTGGTGGAATGAGCACTTCTCTGCTTTCAGGAACAGATGGTATTGCCGTAAGCTTTGGAGGACCTCCGCAACGTGGTGGCGATGTTCGGCCAAGCTCCGGGAGTAAATCAGGATGTCATCGATATAGACCAACACGAACTTGTGGAGAAACTCCCGGAGCACCTCATGGATGAAATCCTGGAATACGGAGGGGGCGTTGACCAGACCATACGGCATCACAAGGTATTCGTAGTGACCGGTGGGCGTGACGAAGGCGGTCTTCCACTCGCCCCCCTCGCGTATCCGGATGAGGTTGTACGCGCTGCGGAGGTCCAGCTTGGTGAACACAGTGGCACCGCGGAGATGTTCCAGGGCCGCTGGGACGAGGGGAAGTGGGGACCGGAATTTGACGGTGATTTTGTTCAGTGACCAGTAATCGATGCAGGGCCGCAAGCCTCCGTCCTTCTTGGCCACGAAGAAGAAGCTTGAAGCAGCAGGGGAAGTAGACGGGCAGATGTATCCTTGGTTAAGGGCCTCTTTGATGTATTCCTCCATGGCCTTCTCCTCCGGCACTGATAGGGGGTAGATACGTCCCCTAGGCACTGGCTCACCCGGTAACAGATCAATTGCACAGTCCCATGGCCGGTGTGGAGGAAGCTTGGAGGCGCGTTGCGGGCAGAAGACGTCGCTGAAGGGGGTGTAATCGGGAGGTATGTCGATGGAGCGTTTCTCCACAGGGCTCTCGATGGAGGTAGCATTGATGGAGAGGTTCTTGAATGGAGGAGATCTTGGAACAGGAAGGTCTGGAGAAACAGTGGTCGCCCCACTTCAGGACTTCGCCCGTGCGGCAGGAGATGGTGGGATGATGGAGTTCCGGCCACGGGCGCCCTAGAACCACGTCAGCGGTGGACTCCTCCAGAACCAGCAGATGGATGAGTTCTTGATGGAAGATACCCACTTGTAATTGAAGGGGTCCAGCGACACGGCAAACCGTCTTACGGCTCAGGGGTTTGCCCGTGATGGAGTTGATTTGATAGTGAGTCGGAGACGGCGAGGTCTTGATCCCGAGGTGTCGACAGAGGGCGCCGGAGATGAAGTTTCCTGCTGACCCTGAATCGAGGAGTGCCACCACTGGAATGGAAACATCAGCAGCAGTAAGGTTTACAATGGTAGTGAGTGGTCTCATGTTCTGGATAGAGGGAATGATAGCACTCACCACGGGTCGAGGAGGACGGGTTGGGCATGCAGAGATGACATGCCCAGGTAATCCACAATACAAGCACAGATTCAGGGTCGGCCTTCTTTGTCTTTCTGTGGGTGACAAACGGAAGTTATCCACTTGCATAGGTTCGGTGGCTGGTTCTGGAGAGCTGACGGGTTCGGACCGACGGAGGAGAGTGCTGGCTAGTGGCTGGCCCTGGTGCTCACGGAGACACGACTGCATACGAGAACCCACTCGGATGGCGAGCTGGATGAAACGTTCGAGTCCTATGGAGTCCTCGTATGCAGCGAGATGCAGCCGCACGTTGGGCTCCAGACCTTGTCGGAAGGTGGTGATGAGGGCTTGTTCGTTCCATCCGCTGGTCGCGGCGAGCGTTCGGAACTGCAAGGCATAATCGTTAACAGTATTATTACCTTGTTTTAAATTATACAATTTCTCACCAGTGGTAGAATCAGTCAGGGGTTTTCCGAAAACTTCTCTGAAGTGAGAAACAAAAGCAGCATAGGATCTGATAACTGGTCCTTTCTGAGTCCAGAGAGAATCCGCCCATTGGAGGGCCTTACCCTGCAGTTGAGAAATCACGAACGCTATTTTCGCCGTGTCGGTGGGATAGAAGTGCGGCTGCATCTCCAGGACCAACTCACACTGAAGGAGGAATCCGCTGCAGTCCTCCGCCGATCCTGAGAAGGGCGCCGGTTTGGCCATGGGACTGGCGGTGCACATTGGAGAAGCAGCGGTGATGGTGGATGCAGAAGCAGCCGCGGCGGTGGAGACAGGTGACGGTGACGGTGGTTGTGGAGTGAGTGCTCGTCGCAGTGCGTCCACGAGCTCTTGAAACGGGTCGTGATGGCTCATGCTGATCGATAGTTGTTATGGTCCGGTCTTCTGTTATGACAGAGACACCGGAGGCAGAGATGAAAGCAACGTAACAGTTTATTGTAATGATCAGCAGTGAGACAGGTGAGTAGATAGATGAAGGTGAAGATCTTGAAGGTGAATGAGAGGTAATACTGTCCTTTTCTTTATGATGCAGATGGAACTGGAGGGAGACGCTGGAGCTGGCAGACGAACACACTCACACACAGGCAGGTAAGCACACGAGGAGATCCGAAGACGATGGAGACGAAGGAGACAATGGAGACAGGTAAGTATCACTTTGGAGTCTTTGAAGGTAAGCGTACAACTGGTTGTAACACAAACGAGACCGGACGATGAGTGTGTGTGAGTGTGTGGTATTTAACTGTGTGCTGATGACTGCGGTGATGATGTGCAGGTGGCAGTGATTAGTAGACTGGTGATTGAGTGCGTGGATACGGGAGTGAGGTGGAACCTGACGTGTCTGTGACAGTATACAGTAGAAATTTCATGTCGTGAGCAAGAGCAGATCATGAGTCGAGTCGTATCGAGCATCATTTATTCTTAGACTTATCTGTTGGCCAGCTGTGGTCTGTGCAATAATTATTAAATGTTCTAAACCATTGATTGTGTTAAATTGTTTCACTATAGTGGAACAACAGATGTACAATGGAGCAAAAATGAACAGACTTTTTTGTAGACCTACATTTTACAGTTCCAGTATTTTTGAGAACAACATAAATATAGCCTGCATGCCCTAACAAACCAAATGTTTAGCATTTTTACTGTGCCACTGCCAATGTTTTTTTTTTTTTTCATGAACCATTATTATGACAATGCACACTGAGCCCATTTCCCAGCACGATTTCTTGGCCGCCACAGAGTTAAATTCTTTAAAATGGACATAAGTCCGTAAATATGACGCATTGCCCTAAGGAAAGCCACATTTTGAGCACTTTTTACTGTATCAGCTTTTTTTTCAACTTGGCAAAAAGGGCAATGAACACAGCCATTCATGTCGTCACAGAGAATGCTTAAAAGACATAAGGTTGTGATACTGCTCTATGAAAGTCACATTTTAAGCAAATAGATCGTTATTAATTCATGCACATCCATACTCTCATTTTCTGCATAATTTTGAGTTGACAAAGCTCTCATGTCTGCAGGACACGCCTTTGGAGAGAAATGCAACTTTCATAAGAACTACATCAGGGAGTATCTGTTTTCGTTTTGAATTGGTTCTTTAAGATTAGAAATTTCGAGCTTTCAATAGATAGGCTATATTTTTTTAAGTGTGTGGGGAAAATATACGCTTAGTTTCGGTGCATTATATGGCGCACTCATGTTCACATGGAGACAGACGTCAGAAAGCGCATCCTGATTGCTTTATTTTACAAAAGTACAACATTTTGTTGTTATTGTGAGTATAGGCCTACACAAATACTAGATATTTCAGGTTTTTTATACGGTTTTATGATGTATTACTCTTATCTGTACGGAGTATTTTAAGTTATTTGAAGTGATCGTACCGGCGCCTCCATAGTAAAGTAATTCTTTAACTTTCACCCTGGAGTTATCCGTGATCAGTTGACAATGTGTGAATACTCATGTTTTGTTGTTCTGCTGTTTGCGCAAGCAAAAAAAAAAAAAAAAAGATGAGAAATGTTTGTATTGTTTGTGACTAACACTTGTCAATTTTATTTTTATTTAATCCTTATTCAACATTCAAATCTTATCAGTTAACAGTTAATGGTCGGTTAATGTGTGTCGGTCATGAAAATGAACCGAAATTAGCATTCAGCCATTAAAAAATGAATGAAATGAAATAATCAATGATTCAACCAATTGCCTGGATTTAGTCAATAAGAAGCAAATATAGCAGACAAAATCCTGACATGGAGGCGCCGGCGCGTCTTATAAATGAACCGAAACTGCGTTTGGGTTGCTTGACTCGCAGACATGGGAAATATATCTATTTGTGAAATGTCTACTTTTAAATTAAATAATTCAAAGCGAAAAGAAATAGACTACTCTCTGATTATGTAGGCCTAATCCGAATTAAATGTGCATCTCTGCTGAGATGATGAGAGTCACAAAATAGATTATAAATGAACAAATAAAAGGGCTGAATAAGGTGATCTAGCATGTTAAATGGTGGCATTCTAGTAAATGAATGGTACACCCCCTTAAGCTCACAGAAATGGTTTGACCCAAGTTTTCAGCAGCCAGTGACACTGACCCGTTTAAACAGATTTTTAACGCATATTTCACATGTGAAATACACGTCAAATACATGTATTTAAGGCGTGAAATATGCGTTAACTACGCATGAAATACACTAAATATTTAACGTGTTGTTGACGTGTTAAAATTCACGTGTTTTTGGCCCTTTTGGCCTTCCATATGTCAAGATGTTTCAAAAAGTGGTAGGGACAATATCGACCCTGGTGAAAAGTGGTGGGGACGTGTCCCACCCACAAATTACGCCTATGAGCATAACACTTATTAATCATTTATGAACATATATTGTCATGTTTTGTAAATGATTTGTTCATCATTAATTAATAAATTATAAATTACTTATAACTGAATTAATAAAACATTCATAAAATGTTAGTATATCACTTTATAATCATTTATCACATATTCATATAGTCATGTTTTGTAAATGATTCGTTCATCATTAATAATTTATAAGTGACTTATAACTGAACGTTATTCTCTCTGTTCCTTAGTAAAAGTTGATTTCGCAGCTTTGTGAATAGGTTTTAAGATAAATCTCTTAGCTAAGAACTTTTACTGCTTTTTTGGAGAACTCTTAGTGGTAAGATAAAATATTTTTGTGAATACGGCCCCTGAACCAGTCTGACTGGGTCCTGATATACTGAACGGCACAGGTAAATATGACATTTATTATGTTGGGCTTATGTGAAGATTGTTTTAAGTTCACTTAAATTAAAAGTTGTTATAGTTTTTAAAGTCTAATAATTGTTAAAATTGACAGCTTTCAATTATACCGTATATTCAATTATACTGTATACTGTATATCAAGTATACATTAATACTTAATGGCTAAAATTGAGAGGAAAAAAATAAATTTCATAGACAGTGGTATCAGTGATACTGGTCTTCTTTCAGAAAAATATATATATACAGTACAGTCCAAAAGTTTGGAACCACTAAGATTTTTAATGTTTTTAAAAGAAGTTTCGTCTGCTCACCAAGGCTACATTTATTTAATTAAAAATACAGTAAAAAACAGTAATATTGTGAAATATTATTACAATTTAAAATAACTGTTTTCTATTTGAATATATTTCACAAAGTAATTTATTCCTGTGATGGCAAAGCTGAATTTTCAGCATCATTACTCCAGTCTTCAGTGTCACATGATCCTTCAGAAATCATTCTAATATGCTGATCTGCTGCTCAAGAAACATTTAATGTGTACAATTGTACAAAATATTTGTGTACAATATTTTTTTTCAGGATTATTTGATGAATAGAAAGTTCAAAAGAACAGTGTTTATCTGAAATCTAATCTTTTGTAACATTATAAATGTCTTTACTGCCACTTTTGATTGATTTAATGCATCCTTGCTGAATAAAAGTATTCATTTCTTTAATTTCTTTTCAAAAAAATAAAAATAAAAATTCTTTCTGACCCCAAACTTTTGAACGGTAGTGTATAATGCTACAGAAGCTTTGTATTTCAGATAAATGCTGTTCTTTTGAACTTTCTATTCATCAAGGAATCCTGAAAAAAAAAGTACACAACTGTTTTCAACATTGAAAATAATCATAAATGTTTATTGAGCAGCAAATCAGCGTATTAGAATGATTTCTGAAGGATCATGTGACACTGAAGACTGGAGTAACGATGCTGAAAGTTCAGCTTTGCATCACAGGAATAAATTACTTTGTCAAATATATTTAAATAGTACACAGTTATTTTAAATTGTAATAATATTTCACAATATTACTGTTTTTTACTGTATTTTTAATTAAATAAATGTAGCCTTGGTGAGCAGACGAAACTTCTTTTAAAAACATTAAAAATCTTAGTGGTTCCAAACTTTTGGACTGTACTGTATATATACTCCCATAGTCCCTAAAGTACAATTCCGGCAGCGAGAACGATGCTGAACTAAATGAAGATAAATGTCTTGGCGTCTGGCGTGTTCATTGAACCGGATAAGAATCAGAATCCGTTTATTAAATCAGATAAGAGTAAATCAAGAGTCCGCGAAAAGCTCATTTGATTGTCTACAAGAAGGAGGACCCGCCTTGCTCTTCACGCTTGCAAAACTCAGTGAGTGACAGAACCGTGCCAAAACCGTAAGCGCAGCTAAAAGAAAGACGGAACAGTAGGCTACTGGATTATTCCGGGACATTTTTGTTTTACGTACAGAATAAGTGATTTAGACATTTTCAACAGCTTTTCTTTTATCCGTTTCGCAATTCTTTAAACTGTTGTTTTCGCTTCCAAATCACTGTTCACAGGCTTGCAATGCTTTTGGCCGTATTTCAGTGGGAAAAAAACGTGCCAAAAGTGTAAGTGCGGAAAAATGGAAGTCAGAATACAGAGAATACAAAGCTGCAATACATGAATTGCACTTATAACAGTAAAATGCTGCAAATCATTTTCTCGCAATGCGATTCTTTGGAGTGAATGGATTGAAATCATCAACAAAATTTAGCTTTGCAATTCAGAGGAAACACCGAAGCTGCATCTGAAGTTCCATTTAGATGTATTTACACAGACTGTTTAAATGCAGCTCAGATGGAGATATTAATGCAACGCTAGCGTCTGTTGTTGTTGCGTCTTTTCTGTTTCCTTTTCAAATGTGAAACAACGGCCTCAGCCAATGCTGCAAGCTTGTTGACCAACTAATGCAAATTATATTATAGAATTACTTCGATTTTGAAGAGGATGAGGATTTAAGCCCTCTTTGTGACATGTAAGACCTGCTCTGTGCAATGCAATGTCGGCTCGGTTTAAATAGCTTCATGAATCTAAAGTACCTCATCTGTTTCCCACATAAATAGAGGTTAAATTTCTCAACAGCTTAAAGACGTAAAGTGGCGTGTAAGTGCAGATCACATAAACCTGCATCTGTGATTAATTGTAGATTAAGGCTTCAGAGAACAGATGTGTCTTTGAGAAATTACCTCTTTCTTAAGGCAGATTGGAGACTAGTTCTTCAAATATCAGCTGGAGATATTAATGCATTTAACCTTACTGTACAGATGCATAAATAATGTTTCGATGTTTAAAAACATAAAAAGTTGAATACTGATATTTCTAAAAGTTAAAAAAAATAAAAATAAATACTTTCAGGCACAATCCCATTTTTACCCCTCCCCTTTTACCTAACGTTACCCCTTCCTTTTGCGCGTTCACGTGGAGGGCTAGGGGTGTCTCGATACTCTTTTGGCTGGAGTGGTAGGGGTAAGGCGAAGGGCTAGATATCCCTTCAAACGAAGATTTTTCGGGACCACACTTCGAACGAAGGGGTAAGAGAAATTTCCCTGCATACACTGACTACCGCTAGAATGCGTGTAGTGATTATGGTAGTGATATTTCCACACAGGATCGATTACTTGTCTGTTACCTGGCTGCCAGTTTCTCCGTAGCTTGCTAAACGCGCTATTTGAATGATGTGAACACAAATGAGTGATACAGTTAAAAGAAATATCTGGTCATCCTTCATAGCGCAGTCGCTATTTACTTCTCGTGTCGTCTGTAAACTCTTGCGTTACCAAGGCAACAACTGACTCGTTTGTATTACTTTGCAAAAAGCTCCGTTATCGCGGCACCACAGTATAAAACGAAACGGCTCGGCACGGAATGGAACGGTTAAACAAACAGCTTGGCCCGATGGAAAAGCAGCTCCACCAGTCTTGTACGTTCTGTATCATTCTGTGTCGTCTTGGGAAACTCGAAGGCTCATACTTTTTTTAGCCGAAACCGAGCGCCGTTTTCTGAAGGCCAAAATACAGCGCAAAACAACGTTGGGAGGGGAGTGATGTCTCCCAGTGTCCCTTTTGTATGCGCGGTAAATCAAAGGGAAAGCACGAGCCTGACTCATTCGAGTTGCCAGATCTTGCTTGTAAAATCAGCTTGTAAAATTAAGTGGTGACGTAAGGAACGCCGTTACTAAGTTTCACTTGAGAATGCCATCTCATCTCATAATAAACATTTAACATTTTAAAGTTAAAAATGTAAAATACTTACAAGTTGCGTCCCAAATGACGCACTATACACTATGCACTTATACACTATGTACTTGTGCACTATGCACTCATCCATGTAGTGCGTGAATTGTATAAGGTTATTTTGTCATTTAACAACGGTGTCCGATCGGGTGTGTCTCATACGTTCTGAAAAGTGAAGCCACGGGCTCTTTCATCGCCCCCTGGAGGCTGGATGCAGTACAAGTCATAAACCCCGCCCTCTCAATGCAGTCGAATGAGACTTAAGTGAAAACTTAAAAATGAATTCTGTTTCAAATAAAACTTTCTGAAAGATGGTTTTGGTCATTTAAGGTAGTTGTTATCACACTGATATATATTCAATTGTTCGTTTTTGTGATGATTTAGATTTTAGCTAGCAATTTGATGCTATAAAAACGGGGCGTGTCGTCATGATTCGAAGTTGATTGACAGCTTGTCTGAGGACTGTCGGAGCTTCGAGGGGAGATTGAAGATGTATTAACTAACTATTAATTTTCGATTTCTTTGTTATTTAACACCAACAAAATGAGCTGTTCAGCAGTAAACTGTCCTAACCGACCTACAGGATCTGACGGATCACTGAACCTTTTTCTGTAACATTAAATATGGGTGTTATAAGCTAATTATTAAATGTTATTAGTTAAGATAACACACCTAATGTTAACCATGTCGGGGGAAAAGCAGGTGATCATTATCTGGCAGTTACTTATTATTTTTATGGGTATAAAATAATAATTAGCAGGACAAAACTGATAGCCTACTCTAATTACAGCAATCGATCTCCTGTAACGTTAGTTGAACTTGATTTAAAATGGCAGGACCGTTTCTGACGATTTAGAGTTGTTTCTAGTGGCATATTATATTGATTTTATCTACTGAATTTGCTGTTTCAAAAATATTATTGCTCTAGAAACAGAATAGCCTATTATTTTATAGGTAGATTTTTAAATTCTATATAATTTTTATAGTCTATTTAAAATACATGAATGATGACGCAGTCGTCTGGGCGGAAGTTTGATACCGCGACTCCGCCTCCGGGCTCCACTGACGATTCCTTCTGCGCATGCCCAGGCTCCAAACTTTTTTTTTTTGACGTATTGCGTAACGTGTCAGCGCCCATTCATCGGCCCATTTTGGGTTCAGTTCAATACTATGGAAGGAAGCGGCGTCGCGGCGTCCATCTTTTTTTACAGTCTATGTGTCCGATCCTCCCTTCCCCTCCACTAACGTTACGTAATTAAAGCTGGGACAGTCGAGTGCACGAAGTGTCCAACATTCCACACTTCGTTTTTTCCGTTAATTTAGTGCATCATCCGGGTCTTTAAAGTGCACTTTTTCTTTTTGGAATTTTCTGTGAGAACACACTACTCGCACTATTTATACTTAAAAACGTCATAGAATAGTGCATAAGTACGCGAATTGGGACGCACCTACAGTCTACAAAACAGTCTTCATGCTCACAGAGTCACACTCACAGTCATTAATATTTTAACGCTTTATAAAAGGTTAATCATTGTCTGGCCATCTGGAATTTTGGTATGGAGATAAAAGTTATGATTATAATTTTTTGGAAGTATTACACCACATTGTGTGCGTATATAAGCACCATTTGTTGTTTTCTTGTGGTATTTGGACCCGGAAGCGCTGCAGCGTGACGTCAGACATAACCGAATAAGCCCATAATAAACCGAAATAAATCCAAATGCTTTATGCTGCAAAAAAGACCAAAACATCGCGATTCATGTCTGCTCACTTAATAATAACTTCATAAACCAGTTCGCTTTATGAGACTTAAACAACAAGTTTCCAAGCTGTCAATCATCACATTTTCGAGTGAGTCGTGTTCCGTACACACATGTAATGATAATTTAGGGGATTCACTCCCGCATTTAAGAGTGCACGCAATACACTACATGATGTAGTCTAGTATATCGTGACTACTAGATGATATATGTTGCACTCTCCAAGTTCCAACCTCATAAATCTTTCTTCATCTGAAACCTAGATTTTTGTCCCTCCATTGTAAAAGTGATCAATATGAATCAAGCCATTTAATCCATGTCCTCTGCAGAGACGAATACCTTATACGATAAACATTTAATGTATGCTTTCATTTACATATAAACAAAACATTGATTAATGTACATACATGCATACAGTTTAAGAATGGTAAACGTTCAAATGCTCTTGCTTCATATACTGTACATTGGTCTGTGCATTTGACTTGTTTACTGCGTTTTTAATTTGTTTCCTATTTTTTATAGTCTGGCTACAATGAGTCAACTGATAGAACTTCCTCTTCGAGTGGAGGAGTGGACGAGAGAGCAAGTTTACTACTGGCTGACTGAGGTGATACAAGTGAATAAAATACATGCAGATAAGCTGTACGAGGAAGAAGTATCAGGGGAAGAACTAGTCTGTTACGAGCTCAAACATCTGCTGGATCTTGGTATTAAGCATGGTCCAGCTGTTAAGATTATCACCCGGTTAGAGAAGGTAAAAATGAAAGAACAAGGATCATATTCTTCTGACCATTCCCACACACAACACACAGAAGCAAGACCAGACACTACTGTGGAAAACAAAGACAGCATTTCAACAGATGAAACACAAATATCCCAAAATGCTAAAAAATCAAAGAGAAAATTACACAAAAAAGAAAAAACTGAAGTTAGAAGGACTAATTCTATGGGGAAAGATTCAATGGATAACATCTCTCAAAGAAGCACTCCAATAGAATACTCACAGCCAAGTGAACCTGTAAGGGTGTCCTCTTCAGAAAACAAAACTACTCTACTTTCAGGAACTTCAAGTTGTACATCTTCCAAAGAAACTGAACCAACAGAGTCAGCTGACCCTAAAACATTATACATGAATGCTGATGAAGTAGCTGAAAAGGAAAAGCAGATGAGGAAGTCTGGATCCTTACAGCACTCATGCACTCTCTATCCATTTGATCAGAACTCTGCTTCTCACCGATACATTCAAAACTACACTTTACCACCAGAGACTGGACCAGGCAATCTGATTGATCCAGTTCATGAGTACAAGTTTATGGGCAGAACAGATGATATGAGTGTGATGAAGAAGAAGTTCAATAAGGAGGTGTTCCGGTTTGCTGCTGGGTGTATGAACAGCCGCACAAATGGAACCATCCACTTTGGTGTAGCAGACTCCAAAGATTCTCAATACGCTCATGCTGAAATCACTGGGGTTACTGTTGACAAGAAGGACACTATCATTGATCATTTTAATCAAGGTTTTAAATCATACTTTGAAGAACACACAGATGAAGCAAAGGCATGCATCAGGCAGCCACGCTTTGTAGAAGTGCTCTGCTCTGACGGCACTCTATCTGGCAAATATGTCATAGAGGTGGATGTTGTTCCATCCCACAGCATAGTTCAAGGTAAGCTTTTTGATATCCAGACTCTGGATGAGGATAGTCAATGGAAAAAGAGCAAAGGAAAATCACTCTTCATCAGAGATGGGGCTGCAACAAGAGATATCTATAAAATTGGTAACCCAAAAGACATACAAGGTGAACTGACCCGAATAAATGACCAAAAAAGTGTTCTGGACGACAGGAGGAAGGAGGCAGAAAAGAAGCCTGAAAGCAAAAAAACATCAAACCAGGGGGAAAAGCTGAAGAATCTGCTGACATGTGGAGGAAGCAGACTGGATCATTATGATTACTTCATCATTGTAACAAACAAAAGCCATCCTGAACAACTCCAGCATCTTGAGTTCATGACAACATTGAAACTGTTCTGTGTGTTGGATTTTGATGCAAACTCTGTAGTGCATGGGTCGTGCCACAACTACAGAGATGTTCGAATTGCAAATCTTCACAAGCCAAGCCAGTTCCATGGGGACCCAGGAACAATTGTGAAAAATCTCAACTTGTACAAACAAACAAGTTGGGTATTTTGTAATGGCAGAGAAGACCTGAACACAGAACCTGACAGACCACTCAGATCAAGTGAATGGTTAAAACATAAAGCAGGAGAAGTACAGGACATGATCTCATTCCTCTGCAACCCAGACACTCTTCCAAGAGGACGATTCTTAGTCATATTCCTCCTACTCTCCACTGTTGAGGGCATGAATGATCCAATTTTTGACACATTTATGTCATTTTATAAAAACCTTGTGGGTACAGAAAACACATTAAGTGTCTGTACTTCGGATGCTTCCTTTCAAAAATGGAGGGATTTCATTCAAACCAGATGTGAACATGACATCAGTCAGAGGAGTATATATGACTTAGAGCTCAGTGAAATCAATGGGACAATACTGAAACTGGGACAGAACAAGCAAAATGCTCAGAGACTTCTTCCATCTGGTGAAGGAAGTTCAGTGATTCTCCAAAATAAAGATGAGGACCTGATGACATCCCTTGATATCCTGTGTGAAAATGAATGTGAAAATGAATATGATGAGAGCTCTGCAGAATTTGAAGAATTCAAAAATAAAACTGAATCTGAGTTCTATAGAGGAGGCAAAGTGAAATGGTGGAACTTTTATTTCTCAGAGCAACCTGCAGCAAAGCCATTCATAAAGCGTGACAAACACTCAAAACTAGAGAACAGTATCAGATCTCAGACAAAAAATACCAAAAGTGCTTGTGTCATGGTAAATCTTTTTCATCATCCAGGATGTGGTGGCACCACCATGGCCATGCATGTGATGTGGAATCTGCGAAAAGAATTCAGATGTGCAGTGTTGAAAGACAACATTGTTTCAAAGGAAGAAGTAGCCCAACATATTGCTCATCTGATAAAGTGTGGAAAAAGTGAGCATTCATTAAAAACACCAGTCCTGCTATTAGTGGAAGACTCAGAGGAAACAGAAAACACACAAGTACTCAAGCACTCATTGAGGGCAATCTCAGGAGAAACGGGGGCAAGTGTAGTCATCTTAAACTGCATACGAACAAAAACTCCAAAAGACAGACACAACAAAAGTGTTGATCGGAGTGAATTCATTACAGCAGAACTGTCTGACAAGGAAAAATGTGCTTTTGAAATGAAGCTTAAGGAACTCCAAGAAATAAAGTCGTTCACAACTGAAAACTTCTACAGTTTTATGATCATGAAAACTAATTTCGACCCAGTGTATGTTGAAAATGTTGCAACTAACATACTGAAAGATTTCAGAGTTGACACCAAACAAGGACAGCTCTTCTGCATATTGGCTATGCTGAATTCATATGTGGCTGAACCAGCCGTCTCAAGATCCTTATGTGAAGATTTTCTGGGCATCAAAAATGCATTTTGGGGAAGAGAATCCGTGTTGGAGAAAATGGAGCCTTATTCCTGTTTGCTGATTGAATTTGGGGCAGAAGAATATGGGGGATTCAAAGCAATTCGCTTTGTTCATCAGCATCTTGCAACAGCATGTGTCAAACAACTAGAGGAGAACCATAACTGCTCCAGAGCTGACATAGTCCTTGACATGTTGCATTGCGATGCCTTTTTCAAAACTTTTGCTGTCAAAAATGTTCTTGTTCAATCAATGAAAAGCATGCTGATCACTCGTCAACGCAAGACATGTGGTGATGAGAAAGATACTCTGTTTTCACCACTGATAGAAGACATAAACTCAGGAGAAGGTGGTCTTAATAAAATACAAGAGATTTTTATTGCAGCTTCAGAAAGGTTTGATAAAGACTTCACAATTCCCCAAGCTCTAGCAAGACACTTGTACCTGAAAGAGAAGAACTTTGCTGAAGCTAAAAAGTGGGCAGACAGTGCGAAAGCCATCAAAGAAAATTCCTACACCGTAGATACAGTTGGACAAGTTGCAAAAAGTGAATTAAAACACAAACTTGAGTGTAAAAAGCAAGAAAAGAAACCATGCACAGCTGAGGACATGATGGAATATCTTGAGTTAGCAAGCACAGCAATCAAAGCTTTCAGAAGAGCTCAAAGCCTGGCAAAGACAGATGATGCCCAAGAAAATGAACAGGAACTTTACAGAAAGTTAAGCCCATATAATATATCTGGCTACATGGGTGAAATTGACACAGCCATGACTGTTTTTGACATCATCAGAAAACTGCCATTGTTTCAGAATGGTGATCCAATGAAAGATCATTACATTCAGAGCTTTCTCAGAGGAAAGGTGTCCTGCTCAAACATGCCTGTTTCTAAAAAGAAATCCAATCTTGAATTTGTTGCTGTTCTTCAGGGCTATGAATCTTTCCTGACATCTTTAAAATCACAGGTGAAAGAGGCATTTGACTTCCTGGAAATTTACTTCACTTACTTGAAAGAAAAAGGATCTGATGGCATGAAAGAAGCAAAGATTCGCAAGAGGATCTCAGAACACTATCAACATTACATCTCATTATTTTGCAGCTCTGTAGAGGACAAACAAAAAGAGCAAAAGCAGAAACCAACACTGAGTTTGAACATGGAGATTGAAGAGTGCCGAATGTTCCTGGAGGAAAACAGGGCAGATACGTTCCCAGGCCTTCTCCAATTTTTGGAGCACAATAAGGATACAGTACAAAAGATTGCTGAAAAATACTCATTCATATATAAGAATTCTCCCATCAAAAGTACCAAGGACAAAACAAACCATCTGCTTGCACATATAATACTTAAGTTGATTTGGCCGAAATCAAAGTTATCAAAATCCAATGAGGACCTCAATGATCTTTTAAAAGACATTCTGCAAGATGTTGGCACACAGCACCCATACCCAGAGCCTTTCTATCTTGCCATACTGTTGCTCTGGCCAGGCAGAAATGTCAACAGTACTGGCATTAAGATGTACATTAATAAAATCAGAAGCTCAGCAAGAAAGAATCTCTTTCATATGTACAGAACAAGGTCAACCATTGCACACTTCTTCTTGGGAAAATCTGATGGAATACAGAGGCTGGTGACAAAAGTTTCCCTTGACAGATCTGAGACGGTCAGTAGTGTGAAGAATCGCAACATTCTCTGGCAAACAGGAGAAATGTTTAAGGAAACCCCAATAAACAGCAAGCTCCTCAGAGTAAGTGGAACTATTGAGCAAGGTGAGGTCTTCACAGAGCATGGACATCTCAAGATCCCTGTACGTCCTGCATTTCTGGGTGGAGTGAGAAGCGGCTACAGCACTGAGAAAGTCTCCTTCTACATTGGCTTTGCCATGGATGGACCACTTGCTTATGATATTCAGTACGAAGATGACATATAGATAATGTATGACAAATATCTGTTTCTAGTTATTTAGATCTCAATCTAAAGACTAAAACCTTCTTTTTTTATTGCAAAAACTTCTAAAATTGATCACCGATTTAATCTGTTGTACTTTGCTTAACAATCTTGACCACATTATGATAAAAAAAAAAAAAAAAATGTAAATAGGATTTTTGCATACCCAATGACAAAATGAAAATGTGGAGTTTAAAAATGACCTCAAATAAACATGTATGCTGATTTGACCTGCTGGTATTGAGTGGTGTTATATGTATGTGGCTACCCAGGTGAAAAAAAAGTACGTTTCTATAATGTACTTAAAGTGCTCTATTTTCATGCACTAATTTTGTACTTAATATACTAAAAATTCTACTTTAGTACTTCTTAAGATAATATTAAGAACATCTAAGTGTACTCAACTGTGCTATTTTGAGACATCATGAAATATGAACTAAAATGTGCTTTTAATATATTATCTCTGTATTTAAAAATGTATTTAGTTAACACTTATACTACATTTGAACCCATAGTGTACTACAAGTTGTAACTAAATATATTTTTGAAATACAGAGATAGTATATTAAAAGCACATTTTAGTTCATATTTCATGGTGTCTCAAAATAGCACAGTTGAGTACACTTAGATGTTTTTATCTTAAGAAGTACTAAAGAACAATTTTTAGTAAGTACAAAATTAGTGCGTAAAAATAGAGCACTTTAAGTACATTTTAGAAGTGTATTTTTTTTTTTTTTCACCAGGGTAAAATTCTGGTTTAAGGTCCACAACACAAGGAGGTTCCATGATAAAAGCCTACCTGCACTAAACATGGAAAATGTTTCACAATATAATGCTGTTGTACAAGTTAAAGACATTTTAGCTAATCTGAATTCAGCTAAAAAAAATAAATAAAAAAAAGTCATTTAGTGAAATTCACATGCAGGCAATATGTTTACAAACTGATATGTGAACTGCAGGGATCTCACCTTGTTGATCCATGTTGTCACTGCCTCTTCAAAATCATAAGGGAAGTCTTCCTCAGGAAGTAAAGGTATAAACTTCGGTATGCAGGTCAGCACTCTTTCCACGTTGACCATTTCAACTGTGTACGCCATCATTAAAGTGTCAATCATCGCCAGGTGAGAACTCTAAAATGACCAGAGGAAAAACAGAATGGACAAAACATAAGCACTTCTATAAATCCTCAACACAAATGAACACAAATGTGTCTAAAAGTTATATAGGTAAGTTAGATTGAGAAAGTATATCAATAATATAATGTCATTTTTGCATTTGTTCATCAAAATACTGCTATCTGTTTTAACATGCAATACATATCTTAGCACAGGGGTTTTCAATCAAATATGATCATCCTCGCTCAATTTTCTATCTTTTTATACACCCCAGTTTATACACTGAAAAAAAAAAATATAAATGTACTGTATATATAATGTACTGTTAAATGTATTATGTATTTATTTGTTTTTATATTTTATTTTTCATATTTTGTTTTTTATTTTTTTAATCTAATTTATTCTATTTAATAAGATTGATAACTACGTTTTATTTTAATCACAATTTTATTGGTAATTTTAATTAATTTATTTATTTTATCTTATTTATTTTACATTTTTACAGTTTTTCACTAGACTTTTCTATGGACCCCCTGTGTTTAACTACTGTTAAACCAAACATGGCCATTTCCTGTCTGCTTAGTCAGTTTCTCACCTCTAGAGGGTGCTATTGAAATTGCGTGGAAATTGAGGAGTGACTGTACCTCTGAAATGGCTTGACAAGAGCAGTTTACTTTTTGGCATTGATGTATTTCATAATTAAATTAAGTTTGTGCAGAAAATACTGAAGGGCTACTACCTTCAATTAATAAAAAAAAAAAAAAAAAAAATACATGGTCTTTAGTTTATGTGTCAAAGCCATGGACTATGATTTGCTATATGCTATTGCTAGTCAGAATTGGTTAAAGCATGCAGAACTACCATAAATATCACTGTTATTGATGTTATTGAATTTTCACACCTTAAATAAACACAATATGCATTTTCAGTATTTTTTTTTTTTTTTTACAAATGATAATGAATTAACACTGTAATTGAGTTTTTAACATTGAGTTTTATTAGCTTGTTTGTTGGAAATATTTATGTTGCCTCTAAGCAGAGTAAAAGGTCATTTAAAATTCTTTGTGTAAACACTTCTGGCACAAATGTTTTTCTTACTGACATAATCTTTGCATTACATTTCTAAGTATTTTCTTCCTTTACAGTTCCATTAACAATTATTATACTTCTTTGAAGGAACCATACCAGAATGGTTAAATTCTTCATGATTTCCTTCTATACCCATAATTACTCACAAAGTCATGGATGATGTTATAAGTAGACAACAATATTGGGTCATAACACAAGGGAAAAAAGGGTCAAAAAAGTCAATGTTTTGGATGTAAATCTGTATTTATGTTAAGGTTAACATTCAAATACAAATAGACAAAGCGTATGACGAACAAACAGCGGACATGACCTGGAAAAAGATTAGACAGCGTGTGGAAATGAACAACACTCAGAACAGCTTTTATCACGTCCCGTCGCCAGGACTGACTCATACTTTGACCTGTTAAACATCTTTTTCATATGAAAAATATCAGTAATATTCAATGGTTTAAAAAATATGCTTAGTATGTAAAACTATATCTGTACAGAATCAATAAATTCAAACGATGATTTACTTCACTTAGTAAAAATAACAAATATCTTTCGACTCTTTTGCGCCAGAAGACAAAATGTGAAACCAGACAACAGCCTGCCCAAATATCCCAGCTCTTTAAAATGCACTTCATAATTAAAAATGATTTATTTAACATCATTTAGCAATAATACTCACCATCTCTTTGAAAGCTTCATTATATGATATTTAATATCTCAGTGTTTCCTCTCTATTATTTATATGGATTTTTTTTTACACTACTCTGTCAGCTTAACTGATCTGTCTCTCTAAAATGTATGTTTCAAACATACATGGCACACTGGGCTGTGACACAAGTGATAGCAACATATCTAGGGATCTAAAGCTATAATGTTTTGGTCCTTAACTTCATCAGTTAAAGGCCCCATCATTACTTTTACATGACAGATATAGAGCAACATGAGTGTGTTCATTTTTTTTAAGGAAGAGTCTTGAGCGAACTACTCTTACTGTAGCTAATTTTACACACGATCCTCTGGAGAAGCAGATGTGCAACAAGAATTACGAATCCTACCCAAAATATAAAAACACAGACATTAAATAAAGCAAAAGAGTTTGTTTCTCAGGTTCCAGTACATTAAATGCTTCTTCAACTGCATGACCTTCTGAAAAATTAGTCTTCAAGTTTAGTATGTCCCTATTATTCTTTTACACCTGCATTTCCACAAACACAAAAGAAGCAGATTGTGTATCTTCATACGATGAAATGACTCAGTAACTGTGCGTTAAGCATTGCATAAAAGACACGACAAAACAAGCATAAGGCCACAAAATTGAACATGTTTGAAATAAAAATGGCGTAAAAGCGCATCCATCAGTGCTGCAAAGACTGTAGAGCAGAGGGTCTCAAACTCGCCACAAGTGACCATCCGACAAAGCCTGCGAAAGTGTTTTCATTACATTCAGGATGTGCACTGTAATGTCCGATAGGCAGAAATCTGCCAGTGAGCTGTGAACTTATTTGAGCAGTTTTTTGGGTGTGTTTTGTTTCTTGTTCTGCCAGAGGTGGCTGTAAATGGTGATGGCATCCACGCTAGCTGACATAGTTTTGGCGGGGATTTTGCTGAACTGTTTCTTATCCGAGCTGTATTTGTAAAGGTTCTCGATCATTTTGGGCGTGATGGTCTTGGGCCCGATGCCAGCTAGCTTGTTGATCTCCTCCGCCTCTGGATAATATGAGTACAGGGAGCGAAACTGGCAACCAGTGTCTCGGAACAGAATTAGAAAGTTGTTGGCTTCGGTTTTCTCCATTTCCTGGGAAAAATAAAACAAATACTTACACATATGAATTGATTATTATTTCCATTAGGGATGCACCGATCCGCCTTTTTCACTTCCGATACCGATCCCGATACCTGGGATTCAGTATCGGCCGATACCGATCCGATCCGATCTTCAAGTAATAAGAAAAGCGCTAAATTACCTAATAAACTGTATGCCTCACTTAGGGCTGTGACGGTCGGCATGACAACCGCGCCACCGCGGTCGTGGGGTGTCACCGGCGGTAGTGTGGCGTGTATATAATATATAATCTCAAAAGGTCGGGTTAACCGAGAAATTTCCGTCATTGATGGAATTTTTTTTAGCAGTGACGGAAAAAATCTGCAGCCTGTCCGTCATTTTGACAGATTACTGAGGCTGATGTAACTTAACTGTAATTCCCACCCCTGTCCAGTAGGTGGTGAGCGTGCTCCAGTGTGGCAGCAGAGCGCGAGTTCAGTCTCCAGAATAAAATGAAAACGATGCCTTTGATTACACACACCCAGTTTGTCCATTTTATTATATATTATATTATAATACTTATGCTTACATAAAGTTTCTAATCCGTTTTGTTTTAAATAGTTTTTATTTTTGTTGTTGCTGACTAAGTTTATGGTCAATGAATGGCTTTTCCTACGTGACATTGTTTACAACACTGATTGAACTGACGTGATACAGATTTCGGTAAGCTACTGCAACTTTCAACATATTTTTTTATTTTCATTCATGTTTATTTCCTTCTGTAAAGTAGTAAAGAAGAAGAGATGATCACGTTCACTCACGATCCTCAAAAAGTGTTGAGATGAGATGTAAGATGAAAACTGAAAAGTGACGCAGACTTTAACTTTTCATAATACTTTCTTTTCATAATATAAATAATTGCATAGCCTATGCCTATTTGTTTATCTTATACGTTTGTGAATACATATGAAAATGTGGACGAAATCAGAAGCTATTAAATGTCTTATAATTAAAATATAAAAATTAAAATGATGCAGCAACATATGATAGATAGGACAGAACAAAAAAAAAAAATGCTATTAAACAATCTTTCATTGCGCAAAAATATTATAATATGAACGGCTCCCATGAGCGGCACAAAGCGCTTTTATGCGTATCCCGTGTGCAGAATGATGTGCTTGAAGCACCATGGAATCAGCGCGCAGCGGCAGCGCTCTGCAGTGAAAAGTTCAAAGCACAAAGTGAAGAAATATTGATGCGTATTGTATTACCGGTATCTTGATTAAGTATAATAATAGAAATATTGATTCATCTTGGAGAGAGTTTCATTGTGTTGACTGTCGTAACTGAACGCGACACGCAGTCTGAATGCTGAATGGAGAGTGACTGACAGCCGCAGCGGAGGGAGGCCTTTACGTGAACTTTAATTTAACAACTAAAATATTCATCTGTACCTCAAATTAAACTATGGAATGGCTTCAGAACACTAGGAATATAGTGCACAGAAACTTTATGGTGCTTTTTAATGTGTTTGTGCCTTTTGTAGAGCTTAACAACAGAATAGTACACGCACAATATCGGATTTTGGATCGGTCCCGTCCGGCCGATACCCGATCCGGCAAAAATGGCAGTATCGGCGCCGATACCGATCTGAATATCGGATCGGTGCATCCCTAATTTCCATTCATGTTTTAAATGACAATCTAGACCTCTTTAAAATGGATTCTTTCTAAACAAAAAAATATGAAAAAAATAAATATCTAAATAAATATAATTAAATTTCTTATATAGCATACGTTTTTTTTCCACAACTTAAATTAAACTGAAATAGAATTGAGCTCCTCCTCTTTGATCTCTAGATCAAAGCTGATTTTCTACAGCATTTATTGTAACGTTTTTTCCCTCACCTCCAGGATTTTGTTCTTCTGTCCCTCATTGACGCGGCCCGCGAGGCAGCAGTGAGCCAGTGCGTTCTGGATGATGTATTTATTTGATTTAGCACTGGGCTCCTTGTATAACTTTGGCCCTAGAGAGGAAGAGACATAAGAATTAAAGGAAGCGATCAACATTTGTGTGCAGGGTCAGTACTGTTATATATGTAATTCCATCCATTTTAAATGTCCAAGTTCAGTGTTTAAAGAGTTAGTTCACCCAAAAATGAAAATTCTGTCATTAAAGGCAGGGTAGGTAAGAAATTTTGTTCCAAATTTGTTTAAACTTTCTATATATATACATGCATAATTAAAATGTAAGAACTCTGGTAAAAAGAGTATAAAAATCGAGTGACTCTAGACCGTTTAATCTGTATTAAACACAGCTCATTATTTCCATCCGGGACGAAACATAGGATTGGCTTAGGCGGCTGTCACTCTCTCGCAACCATGGCAACCACCCTTTTGCCACACATGACCTGCCCACTTGCGCGCGCACGTTTGATTTGGGGAATCCAAGAGGCACGGATCCTAGGAATACCAAAACAATGGCAGAGAAACAGCAAGCTAAATTCACAGTATCGGCCTATGCAGTTAGTGAAGGCAAACCAGGCAAAAAAAGGAAGACAGTAACAGTACAAGAAAAGGCAATGAACAAAAAGTCTTTGGATAAACAAAGAAATAAAACGCGAGTTAATATCGGCGTGGCTTTCCAGCGATGGCGAGAACTGAGGGAACTCAAGGGGCTGAAAAGTGACTCCTTGATGGCTTTATTTCTGCTGGACAGGTAAATCTTTCTTTTTGTATTTGATCATACATATTTTTTTGTTTATTTTTCATGAAGCATGTGTCATTAGCACACGTAGCTGCGTAATATAGCTAACATAACATTACTTAGCGAGCCGTAGTAGAGACGATAAATAATGATAGCTATAGTGTTGAATTGTGCATAATTTTACCCTCTGTCTAAGTCTTTTACCATGTTCACCTGCAAGTTTACCTGCACGTTTTTTCGCCTTTGTTTTGTTTTTATATTCTCTACCTATGTTTACTGATGTCTTTATCTTGTATCTGTGTGTGTCGTACACACTTTGTTGTATGTGTGTGTTATTATTTTGTGTCTGCAATGCAGTTGTGAGTTGATATTTGAGTGTATGTTACTCTGTTGATCTGTAGAACAACGTATATGTTATGAATCTTACACGAAATTCATCTTCATCACAGTGTAAATGATGGTAATGGAAAAACGTGTATCATGCAACCTGTTTTTAGCTTTGCCTTATAGATAACTAGCTCGTTAGCGAATCAAAAAATATATATTTTAAACTTTACCAATATCAATATGCTAGCTTGATAGTGAGTACTAAAATACATCTTGTTTGTTTATCTTCATAATTATAAAGTTATTTTTATTACATGTGATTCTGACATGATGTCACTACATGCACTGTGCTCCTTCCTCTCCGCTCGTCTCAGGTAAATAATGCGTCTTCCAGCTCAGTGGTCGGAGTCACACGTTCATGCGTTTTGGGGGCGTGGCTTTGGAAGGAGCCCAGAAGGGAGGGGGTGGAGTGAATGGAAATAATGAGCTGTCTTTAAAACAGTCGTGAGAGGTCTACAGACACTCGATTTTTATACTTTCTTTTTCAGAGTACTTACATTTTAATTATGTATTGATATATAAATAAAGTTTAAACAAATTTTGAAAAAAAGTTTTTTATACATTTTTGCCTACCCTGCCTTTAAGTACTCACCTCATGTTGTTCCAAACCTGTAAGGCCTTTGTTCATCTTTGGAACACAAATTAAGCTATTTTTGATTAAATCCAAGAGGTTTTTTTTTTTTTTACCCCAAATAGAAAGCATAGAAATGACCACATTCAAAGTCCAGAAAAGTACTAAAAACTGAATGATGGTAATTACGTTACTTTCTATAGGGGATAAAATAAACCTTGGATTTCATCAAAAATATCGTAATTTGTGTTCCGAAGATGATCGAAGGTCTTACGGGTTTGGAACGACATGAGGGTGAGTAATTAATGACAGAATTTCATTTTTGGGTGAACTATCCATTTAATGTTGGAGTAAATGGCATATTACAGTTTTTCTCAGTCGCTTTGGTGCATTTCTCACATCAATATTTACATTTGCACAACAGTTAATGCAGTTCTCAAAACAATTAGTACAAACTGCAAAATCTAGTTGATAACCTGCAAAAGCATGTCACTTGCTCGAAATGGATAAGTCATTCCTCAAAAGCAAGTATTTATGTCAATGAAAGTGTCAGTGTCATCAAGATGAAAAGTCCAGACACCATTGTTTATGAACAAGATAGTCAAATGGCTTTGTCATGTTTTCATTATGACAGTTTACTCTGTCAATGTTTTTCAATGCAAAAAAGTCAGATCTTGGTGACACTACCTGAAAATGCTCAAGACAGCACTATATACTATTTGCACAGCCATTTGAAAAATACAGTAAAGTTACACATTACTGTATTTAGTGAGGTAACTGAGTACAAGACACTGAATATGTATGTTTCACATTTTTACTGCATATGCTCTTTGCAATTCTAATTTGTTCACAGCATTGTGCAAAAGAAAAAATACACCCTTATTTGCAACAAACATAAACTTCCTTTGGGTAGAGCTGTGCACAACTGTAAACAATATTGCAGTACATATGGCAAATCTTTACTGTAACACTACTGTACACTACAATACACTAATGTGTGATGCAGTAAAGCTGTACGTCTAAATGTAAATTGTACAGTGACAAGTTCTTGTCCCACTGCAAGCTTCATGTATGACACGATGACAGTAGTGCAGTGCAGATTGTTTAGTGCTGAATTACTGTCCATTTATACACACCTGTTCTCCCAACAAAATGTTTGAATAATTGAATTTACAGTGGTTCTCCCAACATTTGGCTGCACCCTTCGACCAGCCTCAGCCATTGTGAGGCTGATTGACAACATGATCCACAATTGTAGCCCTGATTTCATCAGGGATCTGCCTATTGGCCTCTTCTTCCTCTTCCCCTGTTTTGTCCCCTTCCCCTTCTTCCCCGCACCCTTACCCCTCTTCCATGAGGCTGACCTTCCACTTCTGTGTCACAGTATTGTAGAAATGGTACACACTATGTCCTGCTTGGTTCGTATATGCTTGTAAAGTGGGGGTTTATGGGATTCAGCTCTGACAGTGATTGTAGAGAAGTGGCTTATCATTGGTTGCAACTAATGCTTCACACACCCCTTCTCATCAGTGAAAGTTGAGATTCACTTGAGAGAAATTGTTCAATTTAGAAGACATTTTCAGGAAAAAAAGATTTCAAAAAAATGTGTAAAATTTGCTTGACAGATTTTGACAACTAGTTCAACATTTTTGTATGTAATGACTCAAGCAATGAAATGAGGACTATTAGTTTTATATGGAATGACTATTCAGCATTCACAAGTATAGTTAATTTTGACTGACATGACATAAGCAAATGATAATGTTGTAAATAGCAGAGAGTTGTATGAAAGCAATTGATGCATGTCCAAAAGCATTTGCAATTTGTTCGAAGGAATGAGAAACTGCTACTATGATGTGCACAAATGACTAAATGTTGTGGAGATTGAACTAACTGTTGTGCAAATGTAAAGAGTGATGTGAGAAATGCACCAAAGCGACTGAGAAAAACTGTAATGCATAAAATCTGTTTGCAGCTAATATAGTACTGTAAAAATGTTCTTTCTTCTATATCAAAATTTTAGTTTAAATTTAATTTTTCATCCTTTTAAATTGGTAAATCATTTGTTTTTGCAATTCATTAAAACAAATTAATTTTAAAAAGTACAAACACTACATATACATTACTGTTCAAAACTTTAAAGGTCAGTAATGTTTTTTTTTTCCTCAAATAAATTAATTCTTTTATTCGGAATGGACACATTAAATTGATCAGAAGTGACAGTAAAGACATTCATAATGTTGCAAAATATTTCTATTTCAAATCAGTATTGTTCTATTGAACTTTCTATCTATCAAAGCACCCTGAAAAAAAAGTCACGATTTCCACAAAAATAATAAACAGCAAAACTGTTTTAACATCGATAATAAGAAATGTTTCTTGAGCACCAAATATTGATGCTGTAAATGTGGCTTTGCCATTACAGGAATTACATTTTAAAATGTATTAAAGGGTTAGTTCACCTAAAAATGAAAATAATGTCATTTATTACTCACCCTCATGCCGTTCCACACCCGTAAGACCTTCGTTAATCTTCGGAATGCAAATTAAGATATTTTTGTAGAAATCCGATGGCTCAGTGACGCCTGCATAGGGAGCAATGACATTTCCTCTCTCAAGATCCATAAAGGTACTAAAAACATATTTAAATCGGTTCATGTGAGTACAGCGGTTCAATATTAATATTATAAAGCGACGAGAATATTTTTGGTGCATCAAAAAAAAAAAAAAAAAACGACTTATTTAGTGATGGCCGATTTCAAAACACTGCTTCAGGAAGCTTCGGATCGTTATGAATCAGCGTGTCGAATCAGCGGTTCGGAGCACCAAAGTCACGTGATTCCAGCAGTTTGGAGGTTTGACACGCCATCCGAGTCATGATTTGAATCTTCCTGAAGCAGTGTTTTGAAATCGGCCATCACTAAATAAGTCGTTACTGTGTTTTTTTTGCGCACAAAAAATATTCTCATCGCTTTATAATATTAATATTGAACCACTGTGCTCACATGAACTGATTTAAATATATTTTTAGTACCTTTATGGATCTTGAGAGAGGAAATGTCATTGCTCCCTATGCAGGCCTCACTTAGCCATCGGATTTCAACAAAAATATCTTAATTTGTGTTCCGAAGATGAATGAAGGTCTTACGGGTGTGGAACGGCATGAGAGTAAGTAATAAATGACATTATTTTCATTTTTGGGTGAACTAACCCTTTAATGTTTTTTAATATTAATAATATTTCACAATATTACAGTTTTTACAGTTTTTTTTTAATCAAATAAATGCATGGACTTCTTTCAAAAACATTACAAAATCTTACTGACCGCAAATTTTTCAACAATATTGTAGAATCTAAATGAACAAATCATACAAACGCACGCATAATAATGAAAAAAGTTGAAATAGTTTTGGAATATAGAATGTGACACTGCAGGACTGTCATGTCACCTGCCCACCTGTGTATTCTGTGTTAGACGCTGCAGACGATGTTGTTGACTCGAGCTCCCAGTTCTCCCCGTTTCCACTTACTGATGGACAAGGTGACAGAAAGCCCTCTGTGGACTCCGGCCTGAGAATAAACAAATATACACACTGCAAACATCTCTTTTATAAAGACTGAAGTACTAATTTAACAGGAGGGCCCTTATTGCTGCTGGAAAAGGACATTTTTATATAAAATCAACTCATAAGTTTGCCACAGCCCAAAAAAATAGTAGTAAGCATTAGGGATGTGTGCCATGACTAATTTCCATAATGTTTAAATTCAAATTTTGTAACCGACTAGTCAACTAGTCTAAAAAAACCTCAAGATAACAGTCAGTATAAGACAGTCTGGATAAGCGATCCATCTGAAACAGCCTACTTAATCTCCGAATCAAAGAGTCAAAACCAATACGGAATGCCACTGAAAATTAGGTAATGTACTGTATGTGCGCTTTGCATTATGATCATTGTACATTACTTAACTTAAAGGGATAGTTCACCCTAAAATGAAAATTAAGTCATAATTTACCCTGGTGTTGTTCTAATGCTGTATTCCCTTCTTTTTTTATGGACCACAAAAAGAGATAAAAAAAAAAAAAAAAAAGTCCCTCTTGTGCTCATCCATATAATGGCAGCTTTTAAAAAAGATGCAAAAGTATCACAGAATGATCCCATGCGACACATGGTGTGTATTCCAAGCGTTCTTGTGGTATACGATAGGGTTTGGTGAAAAACAAACTGAAATTAAATGTATTATTTAAAGAAAATCCTGACCTTGGCCGTTGATCTGTGCACGGCTATGAGACATGCCCATTCGTGACACTCTATAAGCACAGCAGTTGTGAGAAATCAATATTAATAAAAACACAACATGAAATACAACCCATGTACCTTCTTCTCTGAGGTGAATATATCCGTTGTGTTTGTCACAACAAGTAGTTATCGCATCCATTAACATCTGTCAACTGTCATTCTGACTGTCATCAGACAGGAGTTCTGGTCCGTTGATATTTGACTCGGTAAAGAAAGTACACAGATACTTTTTTGGGATTTCTAAGCATTGTATTTGTGCGTTTTTGTTCATCTTGATTTCTCACAACTTGTGTGCTTTTTCTGGCGAGACGGAATGAACTGCAGTGCTAATAGAGTCTCACAAATGCACACGTCATGCAGCCGTGCAGAGAAGACCAGTGGCCAAGGTCCATAAGAGAAAGAATGGTATACGGCATTAGAACAATACCAAGGTGAGTAAATGATGACTTAATTTTAATTTTAGGGTGAACTATCCCTTTAAACATTCACTTAATCAACGTTAGCCATAGACATAATTATTAAAAATCAACTGAATCAATAGGAAGTGCGGGACCAATAAGTACAAACTCAATATTATACACGGAATTCCTCAAATAAACGTTTAGTATGTCCAATGTCAACTATCAGCAGCAGTATTGTTTAGTTGACTAGTCTCACACATCCCTAGTAAGCATAACACCACACACTGATGCCGAGAAGCTGAAGGATTGAAAATCACAGAAGCGAAGCATGGATGCAGCAGACGTAGGTTACTCATTGCGCCATGTTCTAACCAGGTGCATGCTTCCGGTGACAAGTAAAGCCCAAAGTAAAAACAAAAATGCTGCACGACTTGTCATATAAGTCATAGCCAATCAGAACATATGTGACGTTTTTATACAGTGATGTTGAACATGATTCTGTAGCACTGAGATGTCAACCAGGTGGATGAACAAATCCATGTTGTTTGTCATTTTTTCTGTTGTGGCTGGTTTGGACAGAAACTAATATGGAGGAGACCGAATTTACAGTCTCACTTGAACACATTGCACCTGGTTAATACACAATACTACACTGAGGCTCTGTTTACACCTGGTATTAAGATTCATTTTGGTCGATCAGACCACAAGTGGACGGCGCTAAAAACAGATGTAAACGGGGTCTAAAACATTTTAACGTTAGTGTAGACCGGGTGTGTCTCATACGTCCTGAAAAGTGAAGCTGCGGGCTCTTTGATCGCCCCCTGGAGGCTGGATGCAGTACAGGTCATAAACCCCGCCCTCTCAATGCAGTCGAATGAGACTTCAGTGAAAACTTAAAAATAAATTCTGCTCCAAATAAAACTTTCTGAAAGATGGTTTTGGTCATTTAAGGTAGTTGTTATCACGCTGATTTATATTCAATTGTTCGTTTTTGTGATAAGTTTGATTTTAGCTAGCAATTTGAAGCTATAAAAACGGGCGTGTCGTCATGATTCGAAGTTGATTGACAGCTTGTCTGAGGACTGATGTATTAACTAACTATTAATTTTCGATTTCTTTGTTATTTAACACCAACAAAATGAGTTGTTCAGCAGTAAACTGTACTAACCGACCTACAGGATCTGACGGATCACTGAACTTTTTTTCTGTAACATTAAATGTGGGCGTTATAAGCTAATTAATAAATGTTATTAGTTAAGTTAACACACCTAATGTTAACCATGTCGGGAAAAAGCAGGTGATCGTTATCTGGCAGTTACTTATTATTTTTATGGGTATAAAATAATAATTAGCAGGACAAAACTAATGATAGCTTACTCTAATTACAGCAATCGATCTCCTGTAACGTTAGTTGAACTTGATTTAAAATGGAGGGACCGTTTCTGACGATTTAGAGTTGTTTCTAGTGGCATATTATATTGATTTTATCTACTGAATTTGCTGTTTCAAAAATATTATTGCTCTAGAAACAGAATAGCCTATTATTTTATAGGTAGAATTTTAAATTGTGTATAATTTATATAGCCTATTTAAAATACATGAATGATGATGCAGTCGTCTGTGCGGAAGTTTGATACCGCGACTCCGCCTCCGGCTCCACTGACGATTCCTTCTGCGCATACCCAGGCTCCAAACTTTTTTTTTTTTGACGTATTGCGTAACGTGTCAGCGCCCATTCATCGGCCCATTTTGGCTTCAGTTCAATACAATGGAAGGAAGCGGCGTCGCGTCGTCCATCTTTTTTTACAGTCTATGGTGTAGACACTCATGGTTGAAAGTGTTCGAACAGCAACAAAAGGCTGCCTACTCTCCACCTACTGACCTAATGTGTAAATATTATGGGAAGCGCACTAGGGATTTAACTTTGTTGGCTGGAGAGCCAAAGATTAGTTTGAAGACGAAAAACGTACCAAGCACAGTGTTCTCTCATAACTCCTGATTTCTCACACGCACTCACCGTGTTTTGTGATCTTGTGGCTGTCAGAGCAGAAACGAAAGCTTGTTTTTCTGTTGTCTCCAGGAGCGTTTATATGTAAATTGCACTAGCTTATTTTGTCCATTAGATGGAAAGATCTTAAAAAAACCCCCACACATTTTACCCACCAATTGACCGTCCCCTCAAAGAAAACAGGACAGGAGTGGTTGAAAGTGGGCAAAAGAGACAGATTAAAACACCAAGTGTAATCGGGTATGTCTCCCTGATCTGATCAACCAAAACACATCTTAATACTGGGTGTAAACAGGGCCTGAGTCTCATAAACAGTTGCTTAAAAGAAGAACTATTTTCTGTTGCTGCAATGATGAAGTAGCTGACAAATAAACACCACTGCAAAGAAACAGGAAAATCACAGGAAAATCAAGGAAAAACTAAAAATGTCATGTTGTGCGCTGTAGCATCGATCGTTTTATAACAAAAGTGATTCAAAGATGATAATTATGTAACAGTTTATTACGTTTGAATGAACCAGTGAACTGATCTGTCCAAGCGAATGAGTTTGTTCAGCGCCTAAGCTGAAATGACAGGCGTCAGCACTGTGAGGTAATGACATGGGTGTGATGCTGTCTGCAGACTGACCTTCCCTTTCTCCCTTTAGGGGAGCTCAGAAAGAAACACAGACTGCCAGGAGACAGTCTGCTGCCTCTGAGCAACCAGCACAGAGAAAAGACAGAGATACCAAAGACAGGGGGAGGACAGAAGGTTATGAACACGACTGGTCTCACAGCAATAGAGATGTCAGTGTCAGTGTTGATTAACACAAGAGCGTGCTATTTGTAATCATGACAATTCTTTCATTGTTTTCTCTGCTTTTGAATGATCTTTTACAGGGAAGGTAGTAGTGAATTGGACATGGTCTCACCTAGATGTCCTCTTATCTGATTGGACACTCTCATTGTCTGCCAAGTTAAGGGAGGCGAGTGATAAGCTGGACACGGAATATCCACGAGGCCGTGACCCTGAACACACAAATACACATATTTGCATATGCATACATGTAATTTGTATACATTTTCTTTTAGAAGCCAGTTTCAAAAGCTCTCTGGATATCACAGCAGCAAATTAAATGTAGGATGTTTATGTTATTAAACATATAAATATTTTATTACAAAATAAAAAAATATAGGCATATTATTAATGATTAATATTATAAAAAATGAAATAATTAGAATTACATTTCTTAATATTATTAAAATATAAATACTATATTAAATAATTAAGAATATAGATATATTATTAATTATTAATATAAAATTATTAGAATTGATTTTTTAAATATTATTAAAGATATAAACATTTTATTAAAAATGTAAATATAATATTAATATTATTAATATAAATATAATTAGAATATTATTATTAAAATAATTTTAATATTATTAAAATAATATATCCCAGTTTAATAATTATTAATAAAAAATAAAAAATAGGTATATTATTAATGTTTAATATTATTAAAAAATATAAAATTATTAAAATTATTTTTAATATTATTAAAATTTATTAATAATTATTAATGTTATTAATATAAAATAGTTAGAATTAATACATTTTAATACAATTAAAATTAAATGTTTATTAATTAATAAAGAATATAGATATATTATTAATATTATTAATAATCTGAAATAATTAGTTTTAATATTATTAAAAAAAATTAATAGATGTAATATTTTAAATATTATAAATATATTTACTAATTAGAATATTATTATTAAAATGATTTTAACATTAATAAAATAATATATCCCATTTTAATAAGCAGAGACAGCAAGTAAGCCATTCGTAGGTTCAAATCTCTATAAAGTGTAACTGCTGCGGCTCTCTTTGAACAGTTTGGCATAGCAACACTGACTTAAAGGCTGACAACCTGGATTTCCCATCATACCTGTGGCTGTCCGTGCTGGAGGTTTTGGAGACTCCATGATGTCTCTGTGCATAGATTTGGGGCGTGGCTTCTTTTGCTTTGCGCCAGGGGGGCGGGGCTTAATGACACTGTCCATGTCATCCATCAGTTTGAGCTGCTTCTTCCTCATATATTCATTTCTTATAAACTCCCGTCTTGCCTTCTCCTCCTCCTTCCTCAGAAGATCCTCTTCCGCTTTCATTCTGATCAAGGAAGCAGAGAATGTATGCATTTCGAGCTTACAAGTTTTACAAACCATTTAGGACTAATTTAAATACAGAAGCAAAACAGGTGAATGTTGCATGAAGTTTTAGTAAAACAAATATAGGTAATTATTACATTATATTACTAAGTATTGTTATACTGCTGCATGTAAATGAAAATAATTAGTTCCCCTGCTTTAAATAAAACACATTTTTATGACATTTTATCACAAAGAAATAGAGATTTATATATCGAATAAAGGCTGTTGAATTGGTTGTGCTATCTCTGATCTGCGATCTGTGCTATCTTTGTTTTCTGTGATAATTTCATTTTCTGTTATTGTGTTGTGTTGTTTGTGGTGTTTTTCATACCGTGCTGCTTCTTTCTTCTGTTCCATCTCTGCCTCCTGTTGCTGTTTCTTCATCTGCATCTCTTTCTCCCTCCGCAACCTTTTCTCCATCAGAGCTGCTTTCTTCTGTGCAATATCCTCCTCTCCCTTCAGGTCGTCCTGAGTCACAGCAACACAAACAAACAATTATTCAGTCTGACACAGAAGCTCATGTGCAGCTGGCTGTATGAGACAATGTCTCTCATGGAACATTGTGATGTGCAACATGAAGAAAAACACAAAATGTTCATTTCAAAGGAGTGTTTACTTAAAATGAATGAAAAAGAATAACAAAGACACTTGTTGAAGCTTCTGAACAGAGAAACATATGCGGTCACAACCATTTATATCAAAGAAATAAATGTATTTGATTTATATTGTTTAAAATAAATAAAGCATATACAGTGTACACCGATCAGGCATAACATTATGACCACCTTCCTAATATTGTGTTGGTCCCCTTTTTGCTGCCAAAACAGCCCAGACCTGTCGAGGCATGGACTCCACTAGACCCCTGAAGGTGTGCTGTGGTATCTGCACCAAGATGTTAGCAGCAGATCCTTTAAGTCCTGTAAGTTGTGAGGTGGGGCCTCCATAGATTGGACTTGTTTCTTCAGCACATCCCACAGATGCTCGATTGGACTGAGATCTGGGGAATTTGGAGGCCAAGTCAACACCTCAAACTCGTTGTGCTCCTCAAACCATTCCTGAAATTGCCGTGGTCCAGTTCTGATGCTCATGTGCCCAGTGCTGGCGCTTTCGGCGGTGGACAGGGTCAGCATGGGCACCCTCACTGGTCTGTGGCTAGGTAGCCCCATACGCAACAAACTGCGATGCACTGTGTATTCTGACACCTTTCTATCAGAACCAGCATGAACTTCTTGAGCAATTTGAGCTACAGTAGCTCATCTGCTGGATTGGACCACACAAGCCAGCTATCACTCCCCACGTGCATCAATGAGCCTTGGCCACCCATGACCCTGTTGCCGAATCACCACTGTTCCTTCCTTGGACCACTTTTGATAGATACTGACCACTGCAGACAGGGAACACCCCACAAGAGCTGCAGTTTTGGAGATGCTCTGACCCAGTCGTCTAGCCATCTCAATTTAGCCCTTGTCAAACTCGCTCAAATCATTAGGCTTGCCCAATTTTCCTGTTTCTAACACATCCACTTTGAGGACAAAATGTTCACTTGCTACCTAATATATCCTATTGTTATTCACTTCATCTATCTATGGTCATAATGTTATGCCTGATCGGTGTATACTCATATATATACAATGTACATTAACAGTCAAATTTTTCTAACCCCACATACAATGTACTCTCAGCTTGCACGCTATCAAATGGAGTACATTCTGAAAGGCTGTGCTTTTGACAGTACATATACACTAAGCATTTGGGCCAAAAATGAAGTATACTTTGAGCTTCAGTAATTTAGGCAGTTTTTCTCTATACAGTGGGTACGGAAAGTATTCAGACCCCCTTAAATGTTTCACCCTTTGTTATATTTCAGCCATTTGCTAAAATCAATTTTAAGTTCATTTTTTTCCCTCATTAATGTACACACAGCACCCCATACTGACAGAAAAACACAGAATTGTTGACATTTTTGCAGATTTATTAAAAAAGAAAAACTGAAATATCACGTGGTCCTAAGTATTCAGACCCTTTGATGTGACACTCATATATTTAACTCAGGTGCTGTCCATTTCTTCGGATCATCCTTGAGATGGTTCTACACCTTCATTTGAGTCCAGCTGTGTTTGATTATACTGATTCAGACTTGATTAGGAAAACCACACACCTGTCTAAATAAGACCTTACAGCTCACAGTGCATGTCAAAGCAAATGAGAATCATGAGGTCAAAGGAACTGCCTGAAGAGCCCAGAGACAGAATTGTAGCAAGGCACAGATCTGGCCAAGGTTACAAAAAAATTCTGCTGCACTTAAGGTTCCTAAGAGCACAGTGGCCTCCATAATCCTTAAATGGAAGACGTTTGGGACGACAAGTCCCTTGCCAGTACACACACTCGCGTGCTCGTCTGAGGCAACCTTCCACTCCCAGATGTGTTGAGTGTATGCGGCTGGTCAGGTCAGCTCTTAGTGTGTCAGGAATAACTGCTCTTTCTCCCCTAAACACTATGCCATTCTGAAAGCTCAGCTCGTCCTGAAAAGCAAAATAGTGTTGAATGTTTTGCTCAATGTCTTTTTTGTTCTGAGGCCATCCTTTACGAATCAACTTAATCACTTCCTGCAACTTTGTGTCTTCCCTTGTTGCATCGCGAATAGCTGATAGTCTTTCTGCAGAGATTGGTAAGTAGGTAATCATGTTAACAGTCTCTAGCTCTGTCTCTGTGTCTCCCTGATTGCTGTCAGGTAAATAAGCTCTGCTTAGTGTGTCAGCTAGTAGCATGTCTCGCCCAGGCACATAGATCACATTAATGTCGTATTTCTGCAGCCTGAGTAACATTCTTTGTAATCTCTTTGGTGCACTAAGTAGCGGTTTTCTCACAATATTCTCCAGTGGCTTATGGTCACTTTGAACAGTCACTTTTCTACCATAAGTATATTGATGGAACTTTTCCATTCCGAACACTATGGCCAAACATTCTTTTTCGATCTGTGCATAACCCCTCTCAGTGGGTGTCAGCGCTCTGCTCGCAAATGCCACAGGTTTACCTCTCTGTGTCAGGGCTGCTCCTAGTCCTGTCTCTGAGGCATCACATTGCAGGGTTAACTCCTCATTTTGGTCATAGTACTTGAGCAGTGGTGCATTTGTTATTTTGTCTTTCAATCGTTTAAAAGCTGTCTCGTGCACCTCAGTCCATTCCCACATGTTCTCCTTGTGTGTAAGTTGTCTCAAAACTTCACAGTCATCAGAAAGATGATCACAAAACTTTGACAGGTAGTTCAGCATACCTACAAGTCTCTGTACCCCCTTAACATCTGTAGGCCTCGGTAACTCCCGCACAGCCCGCACTTTCTCTGGGTCAATGCGGAGGCCTTCTGCTGTCAGCAAGTGTCCAATGTAGGGTACAGACTCTCTCCTCAGTTTAAACTTGTCTGCATTGAGCTTAATGTCTCTTTGTCTACACCTCATTAGAAAACATCTCAAGTTTTCCTCATGATCTTTGTCTGCTTCCTCTTGTGTGTCACCCTCCCCTGTGATCAGTATATCATCCGCAATGATATACAAACCCGGTAAGCCTTCTAGTGCTTGCATGAGTTTCCTTTGGAAGACTTCCGGAGCTGGGCTTATACCCATTGGCATCCTGAGCCAACGATACCGTCCGAATGGGGTTGCGAATGTGGTGAGGTAGCTGGACGCTTCATCCAGCTTGACATGCCAAAATCCATGCTTTACATCACAAACAGTGAATACCTTGGATTTTGAGAGTCCTGGCAGAACATCATCAATGGTTGGAAGAGGAAAATGGCTCCTTTTTAGTGCTCTATTCAGTGGTTTGGGGTCTATACAGATCCTTGGCTTTCCATTTTGTTTCGTCACTGACACCATACTGCTTATCCAGTCAGTGCTGCGCTCCACAGGTGCTATGATTCCTTGGCTTTCAAGATTCTTTAGTTCCTCTTTGAGTGGAGTCATCATTGCAACAGGCACTCTGCGTTTAGGCAGTTTTACTGGTGGTACACTTTTGTCTATTTCTATGTTGTACTCGCCTTCTAGGCAGCCAACGCCCGTGAAAACATCTCCGAACTCTCCCTTTATTTTCTCCATATTTGTCAGCTGCTCACTGTTGTCAGTCGTTTTGTCTGTACATTGTGTTTTCACTATACTGTCAATCGCCAGTATGTTCTCATACTGTACTTTGATCAATTTCATGGCTTCACTAGCTTTTCTTCCCAGTAGCGGGATCCTGTCCACCTGGTCCACCACTTGAAACTCAAGTCTATATAGTTTATCATTTCTCGGATTTCGGAGTTTGACTTTACATTTTCCAAGTGGTCGTAATCTGCTTTTGTTGTACATGACAAGTACTTTCTCTGTGTTTTCCAATTGTATATTTGGGTTCAACAGTTGCATTGGGATAACATTACAAGTAGCACCACAGTCTATCTGAAAGTTAACTAGCTTTTTGTCCAACAACATACCTGCAAAGAGATGTTGACTTTTGCTGTGTGCTTCTTTCACTTGATTTGTTGTCTCTTGGTTTTCACTGATGTCTGTTATTGTCATGATATCCTCACACGACTCACTTGATTCTGAAATTGTGTGTACCGGTCTGCTCTTGTTTTTCTCAAACTTGGACTTGCATTTTGCAGCAAAGTGATTCTCTTTTCCACACTTCTTACACTTCTTTCCATAGGCTGGACATCTGTGTTTATTTTTCTCATGTGTTTTGCCACAAAAGTTACAGTTAATCTCCTCCTTTTTGTCTCTCTTTGGATTCTTCTCCATTGCATGTATTTCTTCCACCGTTTTACCTTGTATGGTTTTGCTGTTCTCTTTTGACAGTTCAGTAGCTCTGCATATTTGCATGCACTTATCCAGCGTTAAGTTTTCTTCCCTTAACAGTCTTTCCCTCATCGCAGGGCTCTGTGTACCACACACAATGCGATCTCTTATTAGTGAGTCCTTAATGTCACCAAAATTGCATGTGCTGGCCAATACTCTCAAATCTGTGACATATCTGTCAATGTTTTCGTCTTGTCCTTGGTCTCTAACAAAAAACTTATATCGCTCCACAGTCTCATTCAGTTGCGGATTGCAATGTTTATCAAACAGCGTCATCATTGTACTCACTGTCCCCTCGCCGATGTATCACCGCTTGTCAACGTTGCTAAAAGTTCCCTCCCTCTCTCTCCGAGGAGGTAATTAAACAACTTAACTTTAGTTGTCTCCTCTGCATCGGGCATAGTGAGGTCTGTATACAGCGTAAACTCCTCTTTCCAACTTTTCCAAGTTTTCGCTAAGTTGGCTGAATCCAAACAAAGTGTTGGAGGCGGCTTGAGACCATCCATCGCGACGTCTGGCGCTCCTTTCTGCTCCGGCAAGACTCCGTAAACACTGTGTAGTCCCTTGCTCGAGCTTGCGGGCTAGGCTAACTACAACAAGCTAGCGGCACTTTTCACTCTTCATGGCTCGGTACTAACTTCGGCTGAATTCACGACCGCTGCCACCATGTTTCATTCCGGTCTGTTTTATCAAACTATACAGAATGGACAATTAAAGCAGTATCCTTGCTTACTTTATTTATCACAGGTGCATAACAGCATTACAAGTGCCAAAAACTAGTTCTCTGTCTCAACGTCACTCACTTCCGATCGTGCATCACTCAAATCTGTCCCCTTGGGAACATGACAGGAAAACTAACAATCCACTTGTTACACACGGCAGTCCTGCAGGATTTTTTTAAAATTCCTGTATGATTTTTCACTTGTGCTGTACAGCGCAGTATGTGCAGCAGTATGTGTAGGACATTCCTACATGTTCTAGAATGAACCCTTCAGTACAACAGAAACATGCAACACAAGTAAAAAATCCTGCAGGACTGCTGTGCAGTACAAGTGAAAAATCCTGCAGGATTTTATAATTCCTGCAGATTTTTAAAAAAAATCCTGCAGGATTTTATAATTCCTGCAGGACTGCTGTGCAGTACAAGTGAAAAATCCTGCAGGATTTTATAATTCCTGCAGATTTTTAAAAAAATCCTGCAGGATTTTATAATTCCTGCAGGACTGCTGTGCAGTACAAGTGAAAAATCCTGCAGGATTTTATAATTCCTGCAGATTTTTTAAAAAATCCTGCAGGATTTTATAATTCCTGCAGGACTGCTGTGCAGTACAAGTGAAAAATCCTGCAGGATTTTATAATTCCTGCAGGATATCTGCAGAAAAAATGAAAATCCTGCAGGATTCCTGTAGGTTATTTTTGTAAGGGTACATAAAGTTTCTAATCCGTTTTGTTTTAAATAGTTTTTATTTTTGTTGTTGCTGACTAAGTTTATGGTCAATGAATGGCTTTTCCTACGTGACATTGTTTACAACACTGATTGAACTGACGTGATACAGATTTCGGTAAGATACTGCAACTTTCAACATATTTTTTGATTTTCATTCATGTTTATTTCCTTCTGTAAAGTAGTAAAGAAGAAGAGATGATCGCGTTCACTCACGATCCTCAAAAAGTGTTGAGATGAGATATAAGATGAAAACTGAAAAGTGACGCAGACTTTAACTTTTCATAATACTTTCTTTTCATAATATAAATAATTGCATAGCCTATGCCTATTTGTTTATCTTATACGTTTGTGAATACATATGAAAATGTGGACGAAATCAGAAGCTATTAAATGTCTTATAATTAAAATATAAAAATTAAAATGATGCAGCAACATATGATAGATAGGACAGAACAAAAAAAAATGCTATTAAACAATCTTTCATTGCGCAAAAATATTATAATATGAACGGCTCCCATGAGCGGCACAAAGCGCTTTTATGCGTATCCCGTGTGCAGAATGATGTGCTTGAAGCACCATGGAATCAGCGCGCAGCGGCAGCGCTCCGCAGTGAAAAGTTCAAAGCACAAAGTGAAGAAATATTGATGCGTATTGTATTGCCGGTATCTTGATTAAGTATAATAATAGAAACATTGATTCATCTTGGAGAGAGTTTCATTGTGTTGACTGTCGTAACTGAACGCGACACGCAGTCTGAATGCTGAATGGAGAATGACTGACAGCCGCAGCGGAGGGAGGCCTTTACATGAACTTTAATTTAACAACTAAAATATTTATCTGTACCTCAAATTAAACTATGGAATGGCTTCAGAACACTTGGAATATAGTGCACAGAAACTTTATGGTGCTTTTTAATGTGTTTGTGCCTTTTGTAGAGCTTAACAACAACAGAATAGTACACGCACAATATCGGATTTTGGATCGGTCCCGTCCGGCCGATACCCGATCCGGCAAAAATGGCAGTATCGGCGCCGATACCGATCTGAATATCGGATCGGTGCATCCCTAGTTCAGAAGAGAGGCTTTGATAGTTATATATATATATATATATATATATATATATATATATATATATATATATATATAAACTGCTATATGACATCACTTACAGGAAGCGCGAAAATCAAATGAAACGAAATGAAATGATCTCTCATGGTAAACAGATTACCTCGATTACATTTAATGTTTGATAATTTAATACCAATCACATTGAAGAAAAAAATGTTCTGTGATTTTAGGAGTGAAAAAATAAATCTGCAACACCGGAGGGGGAAGAGCTGCTGACAGGAGTAACGTTAACTTTAGAAAAATCAGGTGAACTGAGTAACTTCATACGCATTTTTTCCTCAAAGGGTAACACTTTAGTATGGGGAACAATTCTCACTTTAAACTAGTTGCTTATTAGCTTGCATATTGGCTGTTTATTATTACTAATAAAGCAGATATTAATGCCTTATTCATCCCTAAATCCTAACTGATATCCACCCTTAAACGCTATAACTACCTTACTGTCTATTAATAAGCAGTATATTAAGAGTTTGAGGCAAAAGTTAATAGTAAATATGTTTCCCATACCAAAGTGTTAGCCCACAAAATATTTTACCTATATCACCATGCATGTTATTTTCTTTTGCAAAATTATTTTTTTAATATTACAGTTTGTAAGGTTCTGACATCCAAACGTAAGTAACACAGAGCAATATAAAATGAAGTAAGCCTAAAACTAATTCTGTTAAGAAATTATTGTATATATATTCTGTATATTCTACTTTCTCTTACCTGCATTTCACCTCTGCTGTAGCTGGTTTGATTCTAATGAACCTGACATTATATAGGCTCTGTGATAAACTGTTTGTTATGTTCCTAGATTCTTCCATGCTGATGGCCTGCACTCTTGTCGAAGAAAATCTCAGGCTAAAAACCATATAACCAGTAAGCAAATCCTCAGACATACACTACTGCTCAAAAGTTTGGGGTCTGTAAGATTTTTTGTGTTTTTGAAAAAATCACATTTTAAAATCATTAAAGGGTTAGTAGTTCACCCAAAAATAAATTCTGTCATTTACTTAGCCTCATGCCGTTCCACACCCTTAAGACCTTCATTAATCTTTGGAACACAAATTAAGATATTTTTGTTGAAATCCGATGACTCCGTGAGGCCTCCATAGCCAGCAATGACATTTCCTCTCTCAAGATCCATAAAGGTACTAAAAACACATCTAAATCAGTTCATGTGAGTACAGTGGTTCAATAATTAATATTATAAAGTGATGAGAATATTTTTGGAGCGCCAAAAAAACTAAAATAACGACTTATATAGTGATGGCCGATTTCAAAACACTGCTTCATGAAGCTTCGGACCGTTATGAATCAGCGTATCGAATCATGATTCGGATTGCGTGTCAAACCGCCAAACTGCTGAAATCACGTGACTTTGGCGCTCTGAACCGCTGATTCGATATGCTGATTCATAACGCTCCGATGCTTCCTGAAGCAGTGTTTTGAAATCGGCTATCACATTTTTTTTTTTTTTGGCGCATCAAAAATATTCTCGTCGCTTTATAATATTAATATTGAACCACTGTACTCACATGAACTGATTTAAATATGTTTTTAGTACCTTTATGGATATTGAGAGAGGAAATGTCATTGCTGGCTTTCGGATTTCAACAAAAATATCTTAATTTGTGTTCCGAAGATTAACGAAAGGTCTTATGGGTGTGGAACGGCATGAGGGTGAGTAATGAATGACAGAATTTTCATTTTTGGATGAACTAACCCTTTAACCCCTGGTTGTTTCAGTGAGAGTGTCTGTGAAAAGCCTTTAGGGTAAAATAATCAGGGAAATGAGATGAGGTGACAAATAATGTTATATTGTTTGAATTTATGATAAACTATATGATAACAGGATGTTATGGTCATTAATATATTTTCTCTATGGTCTTTTTTGAGTTATTTATTTGTATGTATTTTTTACTGATACATTCTTAAATACGTTTTACTAAATATTTGGTAACACTTTACAAGACGTTTCATTTGTTAAACATTAGTTAATGTATTAACTAACATGAACGAACTATGAGCAATTCATTTGTTGCTGTATTTACTAATCTTCGTTAATGTTAGTTAATGAAAATACAGTTGTTCATTGTTTGTTCATGTTAGTTCACAGTGCATTAACTAATGTTAACAGGATTTTAATAATGTATTAGTACATTTACATGTACAATGGATTTTGAACTCTAATATTTTTATTGCAGGGTCTCTGGGATCCCCAGCTGAAGGCATGAAGACATCAGATATTGGCCTGGACAGATGTACCAACAGTACACCACACTGCCCTCTGCTTTTGCATGGATGGCTGATTACTACCATGTTCTGAGAGGGTATTACTATAGCAAAACTGAGCACCTGTGACACTGGGATTTCTAGTTGTAAAGAATAATCACACAATGTTTTTTAGAAGGTTGCAAACTTTTCTCTCTCTTTCTCTCTTACAAACAACACAACAGTTAAACCTTTTCAAAATCTTTTCTGATGGTGCACAAGTCCTATTCTACGAAACAGAAATTAAGATATTCATATGCTCACATTTAAGCTGCGGACACATTACTTTGAGCTTGCGAAATTTCTTCGGACACTGTAACTGGCGTGATATGACGTCTGCAGAGTCTTTTTATAAACATGAATTCAACATTTAACAAATAGTATATTCAAAATATAAAAATATAGTCTACTCGACTTTACTAATTTTTTTTTTTTAATTTAGCCAAGAGGTCACACCTTCATGTAGCGATTTTGTACTCTTTACACATAGTCGTGTGATGCGAATTCGCAGGTCAGAGTTCCAAACCAAACTTTTTGCATGAGCTTGCGTTTCTGGTCTCCCGCATTTGTGTGCATATGAATGGAGGTCAATGGAATGAAAAGCGTAGTGTGACCACACCTTTATTCTGCAGTTGCTGTTCACCTGTATCAAAAGTGTGAAGTCATGGACAGATTTTATTTGTGAACTGATATGCGAGATCTCACATATGACATATCAGTATGTGACATCCCACTCAAACACGTGCTCTATCCATTGATAAACATGTTCTTGTCATTATTAATCAATCAGTAATCAACACAGCACCACCCCGAAATTGCCTTGCACTGTAGAATCATGGTTTTGGCAAGAAATGAAAAGTAGCCAATTATTTATTATAAATGCTACTATTTTACAATTAATATTTAAGACTATGTTAGAGAGGGATAGGAGTCATTTTTATGGATGATAGGATTTTTTCATTACAGGTCATTTATTTGAATGATCAGCAAAAATTTGCACCTATGAGTTTAATAATATGAATTCGTAGAATAAGATTAGTACAAATTTAACTGTTGTGTTTGTGAGAGAGAAAAGAAAACTACAAATTCCACTGTCACAGGTGCTCAGTTTTGCTACAATAATACTATATATTATACAGCACATGCATAATTTGAGACAATATTCTGATTAAATTTCCAGTCTCATTTTATCAATAACAAACCACGCCTATCTTATTAACTACTATTCATTTTGTGTATAATCAATATATAAACAAGTGATATTGTTAACAAGGGATTGGCTGAACCCTGCTGAGCCAATCAGTATTTCTCGTCCAATGGTCACACTTTAATTTTCCGGTTTCTCTAGTATTGCATCCTTCTCATGGGCATTTCATGATTTTTCAGTGTGGGTTAAACCTCTTTTTTTGGCCCATAATATGTATTTTTTTTTTTTTTTTTTAAAGTAATTAAAAATAGTTTTGTCTATGCTATTGAAATTGTGGGTTACATCTTTGTCACCTTTTTCACCCAAGGAGTTTACATTCCTGATAATACAAGAGCGAGGAACTTACATTTTAATTACAAAGGAAAACCAATTCATCTGCTATATTCTTCTGTCCTCCATTTTCAAGGGTAAGATTTCTTTATAAACCATCAACTCACCCCTATGTCTTATTTTTGTGGAACACAAAAGGAGAGAGTCACTTAGTCTCAATCACCATTAGAAAAGAAACAGTGATAGTGAATTGTGACTGAGGCTGTCAGTCTTGTGATGTTCTGCCTTACATCTCCTTTTGTGCTCCAATAAAAATAACATGTTTGGTACAAAAGAACATGACCAGTTTTGTTCATGAGTAAATGTTGCTTTTAATTTTTTAACTTGAGACTGTTTAGCCTGTAATTTTCATGTAATCCTCTGTGTATTTAAATGTAAATGCCTTCTCTTTTAGTCATATTGACGGTTTGTATAGGAGGATGTATGCTCCCCAGCTAACATCAGACCAGCGGGCCACTGGCGGCCCACCGGTGGCAAAGTGGGCGGCCCACCGGCGGATGCCGCCAGCGGTTCACTGGCGTTTTGCTCATCGTTATTCCAGCGGTCCACCGGCGGCAGCCGCCACTTTTCCGACGGTGGTCCGCTATCGAGCCGCTGGTTTATAATAAAGGTTTTCTGGTGGCCCGCGGTCGGTCCACGGTTTATAATAAGTTCCTTATATTACCCACTGTCCTTCCACACTATAATGAATAATGTACACAACTCTCAATAGCAGTTGCAAATTTATTTTTAAATACATTTTCAATGAACAGATCAAATAAATACATACATTTATTCTTTTATCAGATGTTTTTATCTAACGTGAATATTAGTCAAGTAAATTAGGAGCATTAAATTCAGGTTTATTTCTAAATTAACCTTGGTTTTACTACAGCATTGGCAGTAAAAACAACAAAATGAACCATGGTTTTACTACAACTATGGATTATCAATGATTGTTGTTGTAAAACCATAACTACAAAACACATGGTTTCAAAACCTATGGTTACTGGTCATGATAACCAGAATTTTACTCTAGTATTACTGCAATATTACAATAGTAGAACCATGGTTTGAAAAAAAAAAAAAAACATAGTTGCTACAGTTTTACCATAGTAAAACCATATAATGCTTTTTACAAAATATATTAGTTTCAAAGCAGCTTTACAGAAAATGCGTGTTCAAGATTATACAATAGCAAAATATCCTTTAATCAGCCAGACTGTGACTCACTGAGGTGCATCTTCAAGCAAAAAAGTACCAGTATTGTCCATATGACAATAGCTCTAAGATAAAGTCAATTTAAAATCATGTGTTTTAAGTCGTGTTCAGTTAAACAGACAAAAGGATGCCATTTTCAACATTTTTAAAGGGCAAGTTTGCAGATTTTTAACACACTTTGTATTGTTACAATGTTGGTCATATGTAAATGAAGAATGTTTAATCTTTCTCTGAGTTACATGTACTGAGATATATGGAAGCTTGTTTCCGCCATGAAATAAAAAATTAAAGTAATTGCAAATTTTATCTCACAATTTTGACTTTGTCGCAATTACCTAGGACTGCACGATTAATCACGATTAAATCGCACACAATCTGGCAAAGGCCATTTGGAGCCATTGTTCATTGACAAGCTGTGCATAAAAAAAATGAATTGCAGCCTTTGCAATTTTATAATCGCACGAAGAATCACGTTTAAGCGATAATCGCATTTAAAATCAATGATATTTTCCGTGTTGTGCGATAAATCATGCAGCCCTACAATTACTTTTTTTATTTAGTGAAGGAAACAAGCTTCCAAAGAGATATCCCTGTTTATTTGTCAGCAAAACTGTCATGCAAACCTTCCCTTTGAGACACTTGCCCAGTTTCACAGACAAGACAAGGCTTAAAGGGTTAGTTCACCCAAAAATTAAATTTCTGTCATTAATTACTCACCCTCTTGTCGTTCCATACCTGTAAGACCTTTCTTCATCTTCGGAACACAAATTAAGATATTGTTGATGAAATCCAATGGTTTTTGATCCACACATAGGCAGCAACGTCATTGCACCTTTGGACATCCAGAAAGGTAGTTGAAAACATAGTTAAAACAGTCAACGTGACTACAGTGGTTCGATCTTATTGTTAAGTGACGAGAATACTTTTTGAACCACTGTTGTCACGTTGACTATTTTAACTATGTTTTCAACTTCCTTTCTGGATGTGTTCTGATTGAAGATTGAAGTTCTTATGGGTGTGGAACGACAAGAGGGTGAATAATTAATGACAGAAATGTAATTTTGGAGTGAACTAACCCTTTAACTGAAAGCATATCTTAAAATATGTCAGTGTCATTGTTTTGTGTCAAGATGCACAACAGTAATGTTTTTTTATTACTTTCTAAAGCATGTTTAAAAAACCTAATTAAATGTCCTAATTTAAATAAGACCTAATCCTGACGTAATCTAAGCCCTGTCTGTGAAACGGGACCAATAATTACAATATATAAGGATAATATCTGGCAGTTTTGCATGTCCATCTATAGTTTCCATCATCTGAAGTCTTCACAAGTGAGGTTGGAACGTTGGATCCAAACTGGAGCTGCCGTAACCTCTAGTAACCTTGCTGGACATCCTGAGATAGAAAGAGCAAAAGGAGAAAGATTAGAACTACCTTCTTTAATGGACTTTGCTACTCGAGAAACATTTCTGATTATTATCAGTGCTGAAAACAGTTGTGCTTATTAATATTGTTGTGGAAACTGTTTTAAAAGTTTAAACTAATTTTTATTCTTTTTCTTATTATTATTTTTTCCACAGGATTCATTGATCTCAAACCTATAAACTGTAGTGTACTCTAATGGGTCAATAATATATTTTTTTTTAATTCACATTTTTATTCAGCAAGGATGCATTAAATTGACCAAAATTGAGAGTAAATATTTCTGTTTCAAATAAATGTTGTTCTTTTTTAACTTTCTATTCATCAAAGAATCCTGAAAAAAAAGTAGTAAAGTAGTACAACTGTTTTCAACATTGATAATAATCATAAATGTTTCAGCAAATCATCATATCAGAATGATTTCTGAAGGATCATGTGACACTGAAGACTGGAGTAATGATGCTGAAAATTCAGTTTTGATCACAGGAATAAATTACACTTTACTATATATTCACATAGAAAACAGCTGATTTACACTGGAATAATATTTCAGAATGTTGCTGTTTTTACAGTATGTTGAGCCAATGAATACAGCCTTTGTGAGCAGAAGATACTTCTGTTAAAAACATTACAAATCTTATCGACCCCACACTTTTGAACATTAGTTTAAGAGGGTTTACTTACTAGTCATGTGGTCCGACAGGAACTTTTTTATCCGCTCCAACTCTGCTATGGTGCAGAGCGTCAGCAGGGAAGTATCTAGGAACATAAACAATTAGTCACAGACCCAACAATATTATTATTCAATGCCAGGTTTATTAAAAGAAAAGAAGCTACAGAAGAAAAAGAAGAATACACATAAAATAACAGAATTTATGTTTTTTTAGGTTTACTTATTCATTAAATATTGCTCATACAGTGTCACTTACATTTGGATGTCAAAGCCTTTTAAAAAAAATTAAATAAAAAAAAAGTAAATTTGAGAAAATAAAAAAGAAGAAAATGACAGATGCATGGTTTAGGTGAAAAATATTGTGGAAGAAATGTATATGGAGTTATTTGGTGGGTTTCCTCAGCTCACCTGTGTCTCCTTCTGTCAGCAGCTTCCTTCAGAAATGTTGAAATCTTCAGAGCTTCCCCTCTGTTGTAGAGGGGCTATTTTGCTGAAATCACAGAACAATGTTTATCAATATTTGTTTACCATAAGAGCTCAAAACGCTTTTGAAAACTTGTGCTTCACTCAAGTTACATCACCGATTAACTAGGCTACATTTACATTTATAAATTAGCCAGCTTCTAATCACCCATTGACAGCAAAAACCTTTATAAAACTATCAAAACCTCTCATCTACACCTAAAGATGTGATTAAAAGCCTAAACTATCATAAACAAATCAATCGATAGTTAGCCTACCTCTTCTGAAAATGGGATGCTAACGGAGATGCTAACGGAGTTTTTCGAAGACACTAAATCGTTTCTATAAAGTAAATATTCAACATAATTGTGTCAATTACATGTTAGAGAAGTGTCAAGAACAGTTGTGTGTATTATTTGTGTGATTTTAGCGACTAAACTCACCTGAAAGACGTGAAAACAACAGCGAGAGACTGCTGTTTTTGCTGCTTGTCAGTTGTTGTTTGTCCGTTTCCATGGCAACTTTGCGCAGCTCCAGTGTTTGAAAGCGGTTCGAATGTTCGGCGCGCACGCGCAATAAAACACGTCACAGTCATGCAGTATTTACATAAATAAACACCTAGAATTAAAACATTACATAAAAAAAAATCTCATTAATATTAAATCATGAATTTAAAACTCATTTTGTAGTTTTGTAACCCATTCATAGGAGCAAAATGCCACCCCCAGCACGTGATAGTGGAACAATTGTGGCACTTTTATAACTTAATAATTGTATAACTTAAACTTTTATAACTTAATTATTTATTGTTGTTTTTACAAACATTTAACCATGTTATTTTGTTTGAAAGCGTGCTTATAGGCAGTTATACCAAGCTTTTGATATAGATATTAGGTTAGTCTCAATATTTTTTTATTCAGTGCTTTCGGATTCTTTTGTAACTGCAATAAATATAAGATAAATACAAACTTATCAAAAAAGATGTCCTGTAAGCGCTCAGTAGAAACTGGACCGACTATCAGTTTGCCACTGGTGTACCAACGGTGGCCCAGCAGTGGCAAACCGCTGGTGGCGTGCCACCCAAAAAACGCTGGCAGACCGACGGCATTTTCCGATTGGTCGGCTTGCCGATGGTGTGCCGACGGTGGTCCGACCGCGTCTAGCCGCTGAATTTGTGCCGCCCAAAAAACGCTGGCGGACCGCCAGGTCATTGTTAGCTGGGTCTAAACATGCAGGCTATTTGTAACTGTATTTTGTAAATATTAAAACAATGTTAACTGAATGTGATGTGTGATTATTACATAAACATGCTCATTTATCTATTAGTATTAAGTAGTTGAGATTTATAAAAACGAAAGTGTGTTAACTGTGTAAAACTTAAGCTCAGCTGAAATCAGCATCGTTTCAGCATAAGGTAAGCAAACCATCCGCGTCGATTTTCCGTTAGTTTTGAATGGCGTGTCTGACGTTGGTCTTTGATGTCGTGAGAAACATTGATTCTAGGTTAATTATGTGCCATCTGGGTGTAGCCTGAAAGGTTCAGCCTAAATAAATAAAGGCCCTAGAAAGCCCTGCACAGCGGCCAGGATTTACAGCTTTGCATCGTCCAAACATCGGCCGGAGAGCATTCGCGATCAGAGGCCGACGTCTCGGCGACATTTTCCCGATGAGCAAACGCTCCGTGAGCTACATCCCGGCGATGGAACTTTGTCCATCGAGACAACATCGGCCCGACGTATGTGTGTTATGTGGGTGCGCTTAAAACAATAAATAAATAAATAAACACGTTTTGACCGTCGAGCTCGACTCTGTTGTGTTTTATTTGTTTAGCTGCTTCAAGCCAAGCGCGCACTTGCAGTGTTACCATGGCCACTTATATGCATTTTTGGGCTTGTTATTATTATTATTATTTTCCATATTAAGAGGTGGAGGCCTTAGTTCAGCTGGAATTGCCCTGTGCCGGTGTGTCCTTTGAACGGAGAAAAGTCAGCCGTTAATTCGGTGCTTGCTCAACAGAGGTGGCCGGAGGAATGGCCAAGCTTCAATCAAGGAGACAGATTTGTAATGCTTCCTCCAACTTATGAACATTTACACCTTAAAGCTTCCTTTGGGCAAAATAGGAATAAAGCTAATATCATTAGTGTTATCCACACATACATTATCCAGACGTTAGTCCACGCGTACGTTATCCAGACGTTTATCCACACGTACGTTATCCAGGCGTTTATCCACACGTACGTAAAGGCGAGCATATCTGTGCGATATCTGTGCGATTTCAGCAAGGTTACCAACTCACACTGTACGAGTAGATCGCGTGCGATGGAAAACCAAAACGCACGATTTATGTGCTCACACTATGCGGTCCGATGGTCGAGACGTGACTCGACTGCTCACACTATGCGTTTGAAATATGCACGATAAACCCACGTACTGGGATGCGCCGATTGACAGTGTTTCCAGAGATATCGTCAAACGCATCAGCTATATGGATATCAAGAGGATTTAGCATTTCCAATTCATATAGGCTATTAAATAATAATAATAATAATAATTAGCCTATTATTATTATTATTATTAGTAGTAGTAGTATAGGGTAGGCCTATTTAATATTAAATATTAGGCTACAATTAATTTGGCCCGCAATATTTTATAGCGCATCACCGCATAACTGACGCACTGCGAGGATAATAAAAGATTTGATTAGCTTATAATTACTCCTCACTGAAAATTATTTAAAGACATTTATACAATGAATTAAAGGCATATAATTAAAATTATTAACGTTCGAAGACTGCAATAATCAGTCAATGAAAAGCAGCTTCACTTCAAAAACAACCGGTTTAATACGAAATACTTCTCTTCTCATTTTTTCACCCACTATACAGTTTATAGGCCACAAGAGAAATATTAAGAAAATAAATTAAGATATATAGCCTACTGTTATCAGGTTGAAGTAGGATTTATCTCTCGTTGTCTCTGAGAGAATATGCACCGAAAGCTCGTCGGTTTTACTTTTTTTTTTTTTTAAAGGCTGGTGAATAATTGACAGGGGATTGAGACGTCTTCATCGGCATAACTCTTGCGCAAAGTTTGTACATTGCTTGTGTAATATAAACAACAGTTCACATTTCCGCATTTAATAAAATTAAGTAAATATTAAATAGCCTACATGAGTAAATAGAAAGTGAAAAGCGAAACATAGGCTATAAATTAATGATCAAGTAAATTAATACCATAGGCACCGGTTATGTACACCCAGGTGGCTTGAAAGACGTGGGTTTATCCATCATGCAACACGAACTGGAGGTAAGCAACAGTTTGCTAAATTGCAGCTAGTTTGATAGCTACAGAACAGAACTTAAAGATCTCCCTCTTTTCGTTTTCTTTCTTGCTGCATTGAAGATTGGTTTAATTTCTTTTTTCGCGCAGGCGCAGTGAGGGGAAAAACACAGAGTTTAGGCAAGTCGGTTCGTAGCTCTGCTTCAACTGTGCGATATCCTCACGAGGGGCGACCAAATTTCTGACATGCCAGAAATTCATCCGACCATGCGATAGCCAGTCGGGAGAGGTTTATCGCCACTCGTTTCCCCGTGTACACTGCACGATCACTGCACGACAAACGACACACGACAAAGCTGAAAATCGGCCCGACTCAAAAAAGAGTCGCACGAGTCAGAATTCGGCTCAAAATCGGACGAAAATCGCACAGTGTATGCCTGCCTTTATCCAGACGCAAAGTAAAAAAATATATTTTCTCAACTACGTCGCCGCCATCGCCGCCGCGCACTTTGAGCGCAGCTCCAACACGTGACCGTGACATCTAATGTCTCATAGCTTACGTCTGACGCCTGAATACTATGGGATTTTGGCCAGACGGCTGGCGTGCGTATACACGTTAGTTCTCCTCTCAGTTTGCTTAGTAATCATCAAATTTTGTTGAATTCACCCCTCATACCATAGGGCTGTGTGTGTGTGTGTGCGTGCGCGCGCGCGCGCGTATGTGAGAGACGCAGGGAAAGGAGATGCAGCTAAACGTTATTTGCTCTATGAAAGACATTGATAAAGATGAAAACTAAGGACATTTAATCTATAATTTTATTTTATTTTAGTTAGTTTTGCCAAACACACATTGCAGTTTTAGTTAGTTGTCGTTTTTTTGTAATGCCTCGTTTTTATTTTATTTCAGTTAACGACAATGTTTTTTCCCACCTAGTTTTCGTTTTTTCGTTCGTTTTCGTTAACGATTATAACCTTGGTTGGGAATCACCGTTACAAGCCGCTACATAAATAAAAGTGACTTGACTTACAAACTGGAGGTTGAACAGCTGGCTGTCTGGTGCAGTCGCAACAACCACAGGATGACTGTGGACTTCAGGAGAAACCCCCCTGCATTCCCCCTTTTACCATCATGAACAGCACTGTGGAAGCAGTGGAGTCATTCAGGACCTGAAGTGGGACAATCACATTGACTCCACTGTTAAAAAGGCCCTGCAGAGGTTGTACTTTCTTCACCACCTCCCACAGGAGCTGCTGAAACAGTTCTACTAAGCCATTATTGATTCTGTCCTGTGTTCATCTAACTGTCTGGTTTGGTTAACTACCAAATCAGACATCAGGAGAATACAACGGACAGTCAGGACAGCTGAGAAGATTATTGGTTCCTTCCCTGCCCACCCTCCAAGATCTGTAAACCTCCAGAGTGAGAAACATGGCTTGGCTAAGTAAATCACTTTCGACCCCACTCTCTCTTTGAACGGTTGTCCTCTAGTTGGCACTACAGAGCACCGACCACCAGAACAGCCAGGAACAAGAACAGTTTTTTCCCCCAGGCTAAATTTAGCCTGAACAATTAAAACTCTCAACTGTAAAATATCCACCATAACTGTACATTTGTACATCTACAACATCTAAACTTGTACATCTGTAGATTACATCATAAATTGTACAGTTAACAACTGTACATTCATTAAAAAATTATATATATATTTCTCTATATTTCTACTACTGTAATTCTTATGTATGTCTGCACTATCATGTATGCACTATGTCTGTACTTTCTTCTGCACTAGAAGCTCCTGTCACCAAGACAAATTCATTGTGTGTAAATGTATTTGGCAATAAAGTTGATTCTGATTCTGATTCTGTGTAAGACCAACTGAAAGGTGGACCATAAAGAGGAAGAACGATGGGGTGCAGAGACAGAGTCTGTCAAAATAAAATTAGAATAATTATTGTACATATAATGCATATAATATATGCATGCATCAAAAGAGAAAAATAAATATGAATAATATTTATTTCCCTTCTTGGTCCCAAAGAATGCAAAATCATTATTTACCATTGCATTTCTTGTTACTCCATCTTCACTGCACTTTGTAGCTGCCCTTGTTCTCGTCACGTCATGTTGTGTGATGTTCTGGTACAAAAATGACATTCAAAAATACATAGGCTAGGCTCGTATGCACGATTAATCATTAAAAGGTCGCAATCTCGATTCAGACACACATGCGATCTTATTCCTAAATGACAGTAATGTATTATATACCCGGTGATCCACTGACTGATTGGGGTGGGCACGGTGAGCTGGGTCAGTTTGGTTGTGAGAAGTTCAGACATGATGGTATTGAAGGCCGAACTGAAGTCCAGAAATAAGATCCTTGCATAAGTCCCAGGTCTATGTTGCAGTATATAATGCGATGTATTAAACCTTTTGAAATTACGATCACAATGGAATATTTTAAATTGCTTTCACACTGCCACTGATCCAGAGGGAGCAGAGCTCAGTTTTCAACTACACAGTCTCACTATTTCTGTATTGCAAACATTAAATAATAACGAAAGTACTGGGATAAAAGTTTATAGTTAGGAAATAAACACTGATGTTGCGGCAGCGATCAAAATGATTACACAAACTAATGAAACTATTAGCCTATGCTTCAAATAAAGATTGTATCTAATTATGTTGTTATGCCAGTAAGTGGCGACCAGTGACTGCTAAAATGTATTTAATGTATGGACGAAACAAGTCTTTATTATTTTCAAATGATGAATTACATAATGAATTCATTTAAATTAATAAATATTTGAAAAGACTCATTTAAGACACATCACACAAATGCGTCGTGCTGCTCCCGTGTACAGCTTCGGCCAATACTGAGCTGGTGTTTGGATGTAAACATGGAAGCCTGCACTGTGCTCACTATGTCAACTGCGTATGACAACAGTTCAGATTGTTAAATAAAGTCGTTATTTTTATTTTAGCGCACAAAAAGTATTTTCGTCATCTCATATCATTAAGGTTGAACTATTGTGGTCACGTTGATGTTTTTTCTGCACCTCAAAGGAAGCAATGACGTTGCTGCCTATGTGTGGTTTAGATAACCTCGGATTTCATCAAAATATCTTTATTTGTTTTCCGAAGATGAGCGAAGGTCTTACAGAGAACAAATTCCCCGTAGCCTATGGGTCACAATATTTGGCCATATATAACTATAAGTATTTTTATGAAAAAGGGTTTTAGTTGGGTCTTTTAAAAATCTACTTTAAAAAGGGATCTGTCCACCCAAGAATTAAAATAGGCCTACTTCAATAATTTATTCTCCTCATCACGTCGTTCCACAGCCATGAAGTTGAGTAATCTGATAACAGATTTTCTTTGGATGAATCATATTAATTTAACACATATTGCCCAGAGCCATAGAAAAGGTTTTTAAACAAACAGGCAACCACAGCGAATCTGTTTAAAATAGACCTACAACGTGCTTGCTTGGTAATATAGTAAATTAAGGTTTAGAGTTGATCCACTGTAAAAAAAATAAATAAAAATCCTGTAAAAAAACAGTAAAACATCTGGCAGCAGAGTTTCCAGAGAAATTCTGTTTAATTACAGCAAATAACCATTTCACAAAATTGCATGCAAAAACTGTAAAAATACAGAACAGACTTTACAGTCAAAATGAATTGAATTACAGTATATTACTGTTAATAAACATTTTTTAAACCATGGAAAAACTGAAAAATTATGTCAGATTACATAGAAAAAAAACGAACTTTCAGGTTAATCTCTGCAAATTTAAGGTTTTTATGAGTTATTTTATTAAAGCTGCTCTGTCCATCTACAGTTATTTACTTTTAAAATATAGATTTTCCATGTACAATAACTAAAAAATTATTTATAAAAATGCAATTAGCTCATAAATTCAAAAACAAATGTTTGCATTTTACAGTATTTTTCTTTATTTTTACAGAACCACTCACAATCAAGCTATAAATTAATTACTTAGAAATGCATAAAATAGCAACCTTTACAACCAATTCCTGTTAAATTAACAAAATACAGTACCGAATACATTTAATCAAAGGAACATGCACATGTACAGTATTGGTCATTGTACATAAGACATTGTATGTCAAGTTACTTAAATTATAGGAAATACAAGCTCAGTATATAAAACATCGACATTAAAAGACAATTTCTGTATACTTTTGTACTGTAATTTTGCTGTTATATGTAATATTTTATACATATGATTACATTCTATCCAAAATAACTACAAGGAGTACAATGGAAGGAACAAGAAGTACAATGACAATTTCCAGTTAGTCATAGTCAGCACAGTATACATAGAAATTATTATTATTATTATTATTTTCAGTTAAACAGAAAGATTGTATTAACAGGTCAATTGTTCACAAAAAAAGATGCATCTTTAGGAGTCTCTTGAAAATGGTTTGAGTTAGTCAGGTTATTCCATCAGCATGGAACAGTCCAGGTAAAGGTCAGTTAAAGTGAGTTTGTGCCCCTTTGGGATGGCACCACAGGATGCTGTTCACTTTCAGAGCGCAAGCTTCTGGAGGGCGTATAAGTCTGAAGCAGAGAGTTTAGGTACAGGCTTGCAGAGCATGTCGTTGTTCTGTTGTGTAGCTTGTTCCAATAGGAATGGCTTGATCTTCCCAATGTTGTACTGGGCAAATATGCAAGAACGGCAGTTCCAGCACTGTGGTCTGTGAAGTTTAAAGGCCAATTCACACCGCACCGACAAACGGCAACAAACACCAACAAACGCCAACGAACAAGTTGGCCGTTGGATTTAGAATTCTATGAGAAAAAACTGTCATGTTCACACCGCCCCAACAAACACCAACAAAGATGGTATCGGATCAGCATTGATCAATATGCTTGCACAGACTTCAGCGAAATGTGCGTTGATTTCTCTCTGCGTTCTGAGCTGGTCTCATCGACAATAAACGCAAGCTCTTATCAGCCCCATCTAACGCATTTACATTAAAAGTGATTAATAGTGGATCATTTCACTTGCTTCCATGTCAAAGTATCTGTTATCAGATCTGTTGAAAGAAGCTACTTCTGTTTATGTGCGGCAAGACATTTTATAAATCCTGACCGGGCGATATTTTTCAGCCATGTCCGGAATAATGATGGAAACCCTATATACATAGCCTACAGTTAGGGTGATATTAAATGACTTACACCGTGATATAAGATATAAGTCATTCATTCCCTGTGTGACTTCTTGCAAAGGCAAACCTCTTGCGTTTCGTTCAGTCATACCACAAGGTGTCACTGTGGCCTCAATTCAAAGCTTCAGCACTGCCACACTGAGCACGATCTGAGGTAAAACACGCCCTCCTCATTGGACCAAGAAATGTCGAAATAAATAAATGTAGAAATAAATAAATGTCGAAATAAATAAATATAGGCATAAATACATATATACATAAATAAATGTGGAAAAAAAATACAATTATACATAAATATGGAAATAAAAGTATAAATACTCATTCACATTTCCTTATTTATTTATGTATTTATTGATGTATTATTGTTTTTTACATTTCTTATATTTATTTATGTATTTATTTATTTATTGTTTTTGCAGATTTGGCCCTCCATATTGGGTTGCTGGCTGGGTGTAAATGCAAAAATAAAGCATTAGGCTAAATTGAAGGGGGGAATTTAAAAAAAAAAACATGGAATTGAGCGAGCCACTGTCATTCGGGTTAATATTTTAATAATAATAATTTATTCTATTTTGTTCTATTTATTCTACATGCAATTCATACCAATTGCCGTTAGAGGAGGCAATTGTAAAAGGTTGAATGGTGATCTGCAAGATGATCAAAGAAAAGAGCGCACAGACAACTCAGAGGTAGTTGGGGTTTTTTTTTGAATATTGTGTAGTATAGTTGTAATAATGGATGCTGTAGCGTCAGACAGAAGGGTTTCTCCTCTGAAGAACTTTGTGGCTGGAGGGGTTGGTGGTATCTGTCTCTTATTCGCTGGACACCCGCTAGACACTATCAAGGTAAAACTTCACACAAGAGAAGACAGATAAATAATAAGATTTATGAAATAACAGAGTACAATGAGGATGATCATTAACTGACAAGGTTGTAGTTTATAAAGTAATATTGTTATCTGCTTTAGCATGATTTAGTTAGAACCTTTGGGGTGATACTTTGAACGTTTAGCATTCATCTTGACAAACATAATGCATACTGCTATTTAGATACTATAATATGTAATTAGAAGATCAGAATAGATCACAATTATTTTTCAACATTAATTCAGTTCTGGTTTATATGACAAATATTTACACTTCTAGACGTAATAGTGCTTAATGCATGAATGCATTTTACATTACTTCTTTTCACATTTCCTTCAATAATTGATTGCTCAACACTTTTAGAGTGGTTAATGTTTTAAGGACAGATGAAGTAACACAGTTACACAGAAGTTTCAGCAATAAGACTGTAGTGATATGCTATCCAAAGGCACAGGGAGCAAATAACACAGATAACGCCAGCTTCTACTGACATGCTTTATCAGTATTTATTAGACCATGCTTTATCTCAAAATTGTTCTTAAGACACCCCCGAGATAAATGTGTCTTACTTCACATTGCTGTGAGTTATGTCATGTGAGTTTTCATGTTTCGACAGGTCCGTCTGCAAACACAGGGAAGTGTTGTCTACAGAGGAACATATGACTGTTTACGAAAGACTGTTTTCAAAGAGGTAATAGCTTTCTGTAAGCAAATGTTTTTGGAATAGCACATATAAAGTGTCCCCACTACATGACAGATGCCAGTTATTACTAGGTGTCATGGAAAATCACTCCTGTTGCTGTGACAGCCTTAAACTCACCTTTATTTCTATAGTGCTTTATACAATACATATTGTTTCAAAGCAGCTTCACAGTAATAAATGGAAATAACAGAATCGCTGAAGCAAACTTCATCAAATATGAGATGAATTCAAATTTTGCTGTAAAGCAGCATTAACAACGTTAATGTTGCAAAATTAGTCAATTATGTAACAGCATCTTTTTCTCGCCATGTAATAGCAAGTGTACACTGTTTTGGTCATTTTTTTTCAGTGGCTCTCAGCTGGTTTTGCTTGAGGACCTAAATTTGACATTGATCGTCCAGTGGTGCCCAAATTTATTTGTTGTGCAAAAAAGGTCTATAAATGTAATTATTAATAATACATTTATTCCAGTCATGACAACTCATTAAATAAATCTTTAGTGTGTCATATTTGTATATGACAGGTGAAAGATGAATTAATACAACTGGATGCACCTTTGACATCAACAACAAAAGATATGAGAAGTGAATTTAAAGAATATTTATTTTCTGCAAAGTTATCACAGTAGACATGCGACTCAACAGTTGATAACCACTGATTTAATTAACACACACTTCTCTTTCTCTGCTCTAGCTCCAATCACTTTTACCCTGTTTTAATGTCTACAGGGAATATTTGGCCTGTATAAAGGGATGGGTGCTCCCTTAGCTGGTGTTAACCCAATGATGGCTTTGAATTTCTTTGGCTTTGGGCTGGGAAAGGAACTTCTGCAACGTGACCCCACCAAGGTTATAATCGTTAACGAAAACGAACGAAAAAACGAAAACTAGGTGGGAAAAAACATTGTCGTTAACTGAAATAAAATAAAAACGAGGCATTACAAAAAAACGATAACTAACTAAAACTGTAATGTGTGTTTGGCAAAACTAACTAAAATAAAATAAAATTATAGATGAAATGTCCTTAGTTTTCGTTTTTGTCAATGTCTTTCATAGAGCAAATAACCTTCAGCTGCATTTCCTTTCCTTGCGTCTCTCTCACATACCAGCGCGCGCGCGCACACACACACACACACACATCCCCCTCCCCTCCGTGCACACAGCGTCTCCACGAGTGTTCGACGCCGTTGAAAGTTCGCGAAAGGTTGGTATCTCGTGAACACCTTTACACAAACACACATTAAAAAGTGGTTTAAAAACATTTTTAATTCTGAATATAACTTTGTCTGTGTGTTAATGTCGACGCGAGAAGCGATTGCTACTGTAAGTTAACTAGTCGCAAGTTTGAGGTAAAATGCACTGCACTTGGGCTGTCGATGTCAAAACACAATATTAAATAATGTAATTTGTTTACTCTTACACTGAATGTTTGCTGCTTCAATCCAAATGTGTTCTGCATAGTTCACCCAAAATGAAAATAAATGTGAGAAAAAAATCAAGTTTACAGAGTTTTAGTGTCACTGAAGGTAAACCTGCGTTGCTCATGTTGGTTAACGTTACCTCTCTTAACGTGCTCTTGCTGAATGGCACGGATTGCACTATGGACTATTGTACCTTTTGTATGTTTTCATTTTTTTAACTGTGATTTATTTTTTATAACGAACAAGCTGCGATGTCACGTTTCCGGTGCTTTGCTCTTTGTTGTGTGTGCGTGAGGCGCGGGCGCGATCAAACAGCCGTCTTTGCAGGGGACTTGCCTCATCGTCATGGCAACAGTTCGTAGCCAGGTCAGATTAAGTCAGAGTTGGTTGCCGTTTGTTGGAAAACTGTTCACACTGCTATAACTATCTATCCATCTAACTAATATCTATCTAATAACTATCTAACTAATATCTTTCTAACTAATAACCATCTATCCATCTAACTAATATCTAACTAATAACTATCCATCTAACTAATATCTAACTAATAACTATCTATCCATCTAACTAATATCTAACTACTATCTATCTATCTATCTATCTATCTATCTATCTATCTATCTAACACTGAATGTGTGCTGCTTCAATCCAGATGAGTAGGCTATTGTATAGGGTAAATTTAGTATAGGGTGTGGAAACTGTACAGCTGTGGTATTTGTATAGGGTGTGAATTCTGTATAGAAGATGTGTAGATTTTTGGTACTGTGTGTGGATTTTGTAAGAGGTAAAGGAATTTCAATGGGGTGTGAATTTTGTATAGGGTGTTAAATGTGTATATTTTGTGAAGGTGTCACACACACACTAAAAAAAAAAAAAATGGAAATCTGCATTTTATTTTATTTTTTTATTTGTTATTTGTCATGTTCTTTTCAGATTGAGCTCCCTGACAATCTGACAGAAATGTCTTGTTGTGGCTCAAAAATGGGTTGAATACATGCGGTTTATGTATGTCTTCTTTAGTCTGTTGGCTCTTTAGGTTTTTTACTGGCACACGTCACTTACACATTTTGCACTTACTGCAGAGTGTTGAGACTGTTTACATATTTGTGCCCATATGTACATTTTATGGACTGGTTTTATTTTTGAATGAATATTTTCTAAAATTGTATGATGTTTTTGTTATTATTACACAATACTTTTTCTGACCTTTTTGAATCTTGCCCCTGACAAATAACCCAAATTACAAAAAAGACTAAAACTAACACTAAAACTAATAAAAACTAAACTAAAACTAAGCATTTTCAAAAAATAAAAACTAAACTAAACTAGCAAACCCACTTTAAAAACTAATTAAAACTAAACTGAATTTGAAAACAAAAAGTCAAAACGAAATAAAAATAAAAACTAATGAAAAATGCAAAACTATAATAACCTTGGACCCCACCGTACCAATCACGTTAGTACAGGAGAGGGTACATGCGAGAAAGGGGATGTTTGTCATTTAAAATGATGTCAAGTCTGTTCTGAATATGTCACATTTAACACTTTCAATTTCCATGATGTGCCTAAAGGTAAAATTTGTAGTCTTAATAAAAGCTAGTCTATCTTTATGTAGCTGAAGACAGCAGCAGGTAAACAGCTTTGTTTAGACAACACAGTTTGATGCTTCTCTTTCCTCCTCTTTTTAAATGGCTTTATCTGATACAGGTACACACAGATCTACTTGGCCGGAATGCTGGCAGGAGTGTTCACCGCTGTGATCATTGCCCCTGGGGAGAGAATCAAGTGTTTACTTCAGGCAGGGCACATTTGAGACACACACACACACACACACACACTACTGTCATAAATACACCTGTATCCACAGTATGGAGACCATTAGTATGGTAATAAAACGACTCATGAATGAAGACTAACTAATTTCATGCAGGAGAAAACATAAATTTGGACATTTATGACATTGACTATAACAACATATAGCTTGACTTTCATAAACCGTCAACTATTTTACTGTCACAAAAAACTATAGCAGAAAAAATAAACTGTTCTTGTGAGCCAAAACACTGTCAATTTAGCTCCGCTTAGCTCGGATCATGCCAAACCGTGCAAATTATTATTAATGTTATATTGTTCTCAAATTGTTAATGTTAACAACATCAGCTTTGCTATGACTGTGTATATTAGCGTTACCTGTAGATTTCAATTTCTGTAGCTACTCAACAGTCCAAAGTCTTTTGCTTTTGACTACGGGTGAATCTCCAGTTGTCACTGATAAATGTCATTTGGATCTTTATGGATTAAAATCCGCCATCAAAATGATAAGTTTAATTATTTCAGCTGCTGTGAGAACAGGCTATAAATGATCCACTACCAGCAGCATCCTCACATGATAAAACCGACTAGCCTGGACGGGACTCCTTCCTTTCTGTTTACGGACGTGACGTAATGACGCACAGATGAACTGCTGCATGCTAGAATTTCCCGCAGAAATCCACCATGTCGCTCTTATTATAAAACATTATTACAAGCTTACCGTTGTGAATTGAGCTAAGATAATGAGATAGTTTTGAACACTGGCTGGTTATGTACTTGCTCAACAATTGGATAATTTTTAACCAAAAAAAGTTACGGACTGCAGCTTTAAAAAAATTGCTCATGGATGCCCTCTCATGTCGAAACTTGAATGCAATAAGCTTGTAATCACGACTTCAGAAGTGGGAATTATCAATTCCCACAACGTACTACACTATGTCCTACATTATATATCATATATATGCACAGCACATCATGTCATGTGTACTACGTTGCGGAAGTTAATGCTTTTTAGATGTAAGACAAATGCGTATGCGTCACACCACAGCAGAGGAGACTCTCAGTTCAAGAAAATACAGTTCAAAGGATTTATTTCCAGGAATTCAGAATCAACAACAGGTAAGACAGATAGCTTGCAAGTAAATCTTGAGCAGAGAATCTGTTGGTAGAGCGAGCCACAGAAGAAGTTGAGGGTATAAACGCAGTCCATGAAGATGAGAAGTCGAGTATTAGAACAACGTAACATTGACGAGACCAGACAGTCAGTATTTGTGATGTGCTGGTATTTGAGGAGTTCCTGATGAGTGCTCGCAAGTGTGTGTGATTAGAATTCCGGCGATTGAGAAGACCTCAGAGGATGGCGCTGTGGATGACCTCAGCCCCTTGGTGCTGGCCAAGTGATACACTGGTCATCATGAGATACCTAAGAACGTTCCTCTGGTCGACACCCCTGCCAGTCCACCAGATACTCGAGGCAGCTGGCTCATCTAGTCCAGAATGGTGTTCACCTTGTAGATCGACCCTTTTTCGGATTCCACTGGAGGAGGAGGAGGTACGCCAGCAACACTAGATCCTGTGGAGGGAGAAACCAGAGGGTTAGTGTAAGGTTTGAGAAGTGATATGTGGAATGTAGGCTATATACGGTACTGTGCTGGTAGGCTGAGACGGTAAGTGACTTTGTTGATCTGATGCTGGATGATGAAGGGACTGATGTAACAAGGACTCAGCTTGTGACAGGGGAGTTGGAGACTGGCCCTTGGGTGTCCAGAGCCTGGAGAGGAGTGAACTGAGTCCATGAGGGGGATGCGCAGGGTAGTTGGTATATAAGATCTCCCCTCAGGACCTCCCGGCGGACCAGGTTCGGTTTGAAGGGCTTTGTGGATTTGGTCATCCAGAAACCATTGAATGGGAATGGTGATGATGGCTGGAGAGAGAATGGGTTCAAGAGATGTGGAACATACTGTACTTCCGGTGAGTAGACTCGTGACAGGGCATTTGCCTTGAAGTTTCTTGAACCAGGCCGGTAAGTTACCTTAAAGTTGAACCTTGTGAAAAATAGGGCCCATCGTGCTTGTCTGCCTCCATTCTTCGAGGGCTAGTTTAATGGCCAACAGTTCACGATTGCCAGTATCACAGTTATGCTTCGCCGGGGACAGTTTCTTGGAGAAAAGGGCACATGGATGGAGTTTTGGTGGAATCCCCTGCCATTGTGATAGCACTGCCCCTACATCTTGGTTGAAGCATCCACTTCGGAGAGGAAGAGTAATTTGGGGTCATGATGGACTAAGATTGGGGCAGTGCAAAAGGCATCCTTCAGATGTTGGAAGGCTTCTGTAGCAGATGTATCCCAGGATAGAGACTTGGGCCGGTTTTTGAACAGTGTAGTGAGAGGAGAGGCAATCTTCCTGTAGTTGGCAATGAATCGACGATAGAAATTGGCGAAGCCAAGGAATCTTTGAAGTTCTTTAACGGTGGTTGGGACTGGCCAGTTCTGGATGGCTTTTACCTTCCCCTTGTCTATTTCAGTACTTTGCTCGTTGATGAAATATCCCAGGAAGGAGATGGTGGACTTGTGGAACTCACATTTTTCCAATTTGAGGTATTGATGGTATTCTCTCAGTTTCTGTAGAACCTGCGTAACGTGCTGGCGGTGGTCGGACATGGTCCGGGAGTAGATTAAGATATATGAGGACAACTCGATGGAGATACTCCCAGAGACCCTCATTCATGAAATCCTGAAATATGGAGGGTGAGTTAGACCGAGCATATGGCATGACCAGATATTCATAGTGTCCAGCAGGAGTGATCAATGCCGTCTTCCATTCGTCACCCTCACATGTTCGGATGAGGTTGTAGATGCTACGCAGGTCTAACTTTGAAAAAATGCAAGCACCTCGCAGGTTTTCCAGGGCTGATGGGACCAGGGGAAAAGGATATCAATTTTTCACTGTCTGGGAGTTCAAAGCTCAATAATTGATACAAAGCCTCAAGCCTCCATCTTTTTTCACTAGAAAGAAGAAGCTGGATGCGACAAGGAAAGTTGATGAAGCCCTGAGTGAGTGTTTCCTCGATATACTCCTCCATGGCCTTTTGCTCCAGGATGGACAGAGGATAAATACTTCCTTTAGGTAGAACAGCCCCAGGCAGCAGGTCAATGGTCCCATGTCTCATGGCCAGTGTGGTGGAAGTTTTGTGGCAAGCTGCTTGCTAAAGACATCCTGGGCTCTCAATGGAAGTAGAATTGACAGTGATGGATGTTTGTGTCTGTGGAGAGATAACGGAAACTGGCATATTAAGAAGGCAGGTCTGAAAAACTGGTCACTCCATTGTATGATGCCTCCCCTGGCCCAGGAGATAATGGGTTGATGTTGTTCCATCCACGGGCATCCCAGGATGACCTCTGCAGTGGAACCCTCCAGCACAATGAAGGATATCCTTTCAGTATGGAGACATCCAATTTGTAGAGTGATGGTCAGAGTGCAATGGGTGATAATGCCTCAGCGGTTTTCCCAGAATGGCGTTGATGTTTAATGGTTGCAAGCAGGGGATCTTTCTTTGGTGGAGATGTTTGAGGCAGTGGCTGGAGATTAAGTTCCCCGTGGAACCTGAATCGATGAGGGCCTTCGCTGAAACAGAGTAATGAGTATTGAGTGTGATATTGGTACGATTCAGATGAAATTTCAGGATTTATGGTTACAGTACTCACCGCCGGGCAGGGTGGTCACACTGGGTACTCCGACATGAGATGGCCATCAGCTCCGCAATAGAGACAGAGATGCTGATTAATGCGTTGTTGGCATTCTATATGAGTGAGGTGGTATGAATCCACTTGCATGGGCTCATGAATGGGTGCTAGAGTGTTAGCAGTGTGTTTTGTGTTTGGAGGATGCAGCGGTGCAGTGTTAATTTCCATCGCTGAGGGACGTGGAATGATCCTTACTGATCTGGAAATGAAACTTTCCATAGATGGCCATTTGGGCATGAATGGATGGTGATAATCCTTGACGATACGCTGTGAGCAAAGCAGTTTAAACCAAAAATTCAGCCCTGGTACTGTAGCCACTTTCCTGTTGTGGCGGTTAGCAAACAGCTTTGTATTACCACACACGCCCCCTTCTGGATTGGAGTGTGGATTGCTTGTGACAGACTGTATTCATCAACTGCATGAACAAAACCGTGATGTCCGTACCGTACGATTTGGGACGAATACATGTACCATTACACCCCTAGTTATAATATATAATTATATAGTAATATATAGTATTATTCTGTTATACTCACTGGAGCCTTATCATGTGCTGAATACCTCTGAAACAAACTAACCCTGGAACATTAGCAGGTTATGTTCAGAGAGTAAGTTGCTATGGCTACTTACACCCTGAAAGTTACCTCCGGTATCCTGAGTAAACTTAACTGCATATGTCACATAACCTGCTTTCTGGAAGCAGGTTACTCACTAAAACACAGGATTATATATATACATGATACAAACAAAGGAAACAATAAGGAACAGGTGAACATAATCAATTATTCAAAGAGTAACCCTCGAAACAAACTAGGGAATAATGAGTAACCAAGGAAACTAAACAGATTGAGGAAACAAGAACTAAAGGAAACCGAGCAGAATGTCAAAACCAAACATAACCATTACAAAAAACGTGATCACTAAATTTAGTTACATTTATATCATGTCTGTGAGATCCCATTGGGCCTACTGTAATCATAAGAGAGAACGTTAATAAATCCCTTGAAAGTTCAAAAGAAAGAATTAAAGTACAATTTTGTATTTATTTCTTTTTTATTTCTTTTTTGTGTTTTATTGACATTTGCATGTGTTTTAGACCCAGTCCTCAGCTGGTCAGCTGAAGTACGCTGGACCAGTGGATTGTGCACTCAGACTTTATAAGGAAAAGGGAATTTGTAGTATCTACAAGGGCACTGTTCTTACTCTAATCAGAGGTGTGTGTATACTGTATTGTTTGTGTGTGTTCTTCAGATGAGATATCATGTATGACATATACATGATAATAATAGAGTCCCTGACCTGTAAACTTAGATTAACAGGTTGCCTTTATGGATGCTGCACAGCGAAACACACATTTGCTAAGCGAACCAGTTTGTCGGGCCATAGCTGCAATATATTGTGTATTTTATCAGAACAGCAACCCTTACAAAAAATAAATGTACTTAAAGTTCATTGTATTAAGTATACTGAATGTGACGAGCAGGGCGGGCGAGAGCCGTGAGGGAACGGCGCGAGGCCGGTGACGCAAGTGATAATGAGCATCACCTGCGAGGTGCACCGGCACCGGCCGAGGAGCTACGGGAGCATAAAAGGAGGAGCAACGACAGTAAAGGACGAGAGAGGACCAGGCCTGGACTTTATTTTATGTTTTATTATGTTTGTGTGGCCGGCAGACGTCCGCGAGAGTCTGCCGGCATTACTTTTGTTTTGTTCTTTGTTTATTTTGGAATTAAAGTTTTGTTAAACGTTCGCCGGTTCCCGCCTCCTCCTTCCCATACATACGAACTGTGTTACATTGGTGCCGAAACCCGGGAGGAAGGAGGGACATGCTGTCGGAGAGCCCTCACTGCTGAGGGGGATCGCGGTGCTGCAGAGTTCGGGCAGCGCGGGAGTGAAGACCGCGAGAGGCTGCCCGAGGCGGTGGTACTGGAGCCTTGTGAAAGGTGGGATGGAGACCCGGACGCATGCTCCTGGGACGAGGTGGGGTGGCTGCCATCCTGGAGGGAGCGGAGGAGTGCCGTCGTCCTCCGTGGGCCGGAGCCTGCTACCGTCCGCCATGAAGGGGAGGAGCAGGGGACGGCAGACTCGCTGCCGGCTGCCCTCAACCGGAGGAGCCATCGCCGGCCGCCAGGAGGCGGTCGAGGATCGGGCCGTCCACCGAGCATCCAGTGCCATAGCATGGCACCGCGAGGAAGAGCCTCTCGGCTGGCTGAGGACCGTGCGGCAGTGTGTCTGGGAGCCGGACCCAGAATTTTTTTTCTCTTTTTCCTCTCTCCCCTCTCTTGTCCTGTCGCTCCCCTTGCTTCCGTCTCCTTTCTCTCGTCTCGTCTGTCCTTACCCCCAGGTGCTGCGGCCGCCGAGACAGGCCCTGGGGGGGGGAGTAAGTGCAGTCGCGGGAGTACACTGATAGTTTACTAGTTAAATAACTGTAGCACATGTTTTAGTTTATGAAAGTACACTTTGAAGTAAACTACTAGTTTAGTAGTTTTATACTTGAAAGTTTTCTTTAAGTGAACTTAACATCATACTAATAATTTACTATTCTATTTATATTTTATTTTGCACTTTAAATACACAAAAAAATACTTAAACTTTTCTGTCAGTATAAGTCAAGTAAAGTTTAAGTATATTTCTGAGAAGCACATACAATGTATACTGAAAGTATACTTTCTTATTTATTAGTTTAAAAGAAATATATTAATAGCACACTTGAATAAACTTATTTTTGTAAGGGAATTGTTAATCTGCCTTAAGGACCACAGATATGCATTTTATGAAGATAATTGTGATAAAAACTAACATATTTTTTCTTTTTGATTTATTTAGATGTTCCCTCAAATGGTATATACTTTCTAACATATGACTACTTAAAACACTATCTGACCCCTGATGGAGAGTGGTAAGAATCAATTTGTTGTTCTGGCTATAAATAATATCAAGATTTAGAACTAATATTCATTTACTTTTCCCAAGTGTTCATCATCTCAGCACACCCAGAGTTCTTCTTGCGGGTGGGATTGCTGGCATGTTAAACTGGCTGATTGCTCTACCTGCAGATGTGCTTAAGTCAAACTACCAAACAGGTACACAGCAAACATTTCTTCTGAATATGTCATTGTGTTGAATTATATGACTTACATACCATAAAATGGCTCCATATTTTACCCTAGAGGCACAAATGAACTATAAAAAGGAAGTCTGTGAATTATGCAGTCAATTTACTGAACGGTTCCTCCACTTTATTGTGTGGTATTTCATTGCAAAACCCTGCATCATATTCACTAACCATCCGCAAACTAATTTACCAAGTGCTAGCTGTGCAGCACCACATATATTTAAAAGTAGGCAGATGTTTATTTAAATTAGTTGTTTGCATACACTTTCTGCTGATTATGGCAGCAGTATTTTGTCAAATAATAAAATGAAGTGTTGACAAGTCCAGACTCATCAGGCAGCCAAGGACATTTTATACAGCTATTCTGGGGTGTGTTTCCCAAAAGCATCGTTAGCCAACTAACATTGCAAGTTCCATTGTTACTAGTTCAACAATTTGGTGTTTCCCGAAACCATAGTTCAAACGTTCGCAAACTGCATCGTAGCTGTGTGGTTGGATCGACAGCTCTCAAGCTGTGGTAAGAAGCATAGTTTCTTGTTTTTATGACATGTGGACTTAATGAATCGTTATCTTGAGCAAAATAAGCAAGCTGACAATAAATACAATGTACATCTTTTATTTCAAATATATAGCCTACTGTAACGAGGCGGGACTCATGGTAAGATCCATTTGCAAGCTTTATTACAAAAGTAAGCGTGGTCGTACAGGCAGGGTCTAAGCAGGGGTAAACAGGAACAGCAAGGGCTAGGCAGAATCGTAGTCAGGGTACAGGCAGTAGATCGAGGCAGGAGCGTAACTTTCATCTGACAGTAGGGGGGGACAATCAACATAAAATTTCTTAAGAGCAATTTTTGAAGGGGACATAAATAATACAGCCAAAATTTTAATTATAAACTAAGGATATATAATGTTACACAGAAGAAAACCTACTATTATTAGTGTAGCACGGAGACTGCCATTATGCTCATTGTTTCTCTTTGGTTCAATGAAAAAGCTGACTAAATTGGCCAAAATATTCTTCTTCAAAATCATATATATATATATATATATATATATATATATATATATATATATTTGAAGTTGTTTACAACCAAGTCACCAAAATACGATGAATACACACTGAGCATAACCCAACACACAACAGTAACTCTATTAGCCTTATTACAGTTCTCATATTCTTATCACAATGTTAATTGTTGTTGGTGGGGGTGACTAGTATCCAACAAGCTATCGTAAACAAGCTACCAAACAGGTAACATATAAACTCACAGAAAAAAATCATCAGTTATCATCTTTTTTTGTTGTTGTTGTTATGACTAATTACTCAGCACCGTCAGCATTAAAGAGAAAATAATCACTTCATCCGATGTTTTTGAATAAAATAGCCTTGACAGCCGACTTACTGGAACTCATCTGTCTGTGGAACTGTTCTCTCCCGCCGGACTTCTACTGGATCTACACACAAGCGAGTGTAACGTGCGCGGTGGACCAAACCACTGTGAGGCAAGGGAGGGGTGACTCAAAATGTTTCTAAACTTAAAACGCCCGTTTGCATTCGTATTGCTTTACTACTTACATAATTATTTTAAATTTATATAATTTATTTACAATACTTAGCGTGGTTTTTAATTATATTTTTTTGGGGGGGACAGCACTCAGATAGGGGGGGTCCTGACCCCCCTGTCCCCCCCGCGATTTACGCCCCTGGATCGAGGCAGGCGGATATCATTCACAGAACAGTATACAAGGCAAGGGTCAGGACAGGCAGCAACGGGTCAATAAATAGGAACAGACAGGAACGGAAACAGACAGGCAGACAGGGAAATAACGCTCAGAATTGTCACAAGGAATCAAGACTTCGCGGTGAGGTGGTGTGTGTATGAGTCCTTTATAGTCCAGGTAATGCGTATCAGCTGGGTGTGGTGATTAGTGTGGAGTGTGCATGGCTGTATGTGGCAACAGGTGATTGGTGGAGTGAGTGCATGTGATTGACAGGGGGGATGATGGGAAATGTAGTCTGGGAACTGACAGGATTTGTAACACCTACAAATGTCATTTACATATTTTAGTTTGTCAAGAGATTTTAAGCACTGTTTTTGAAGAGTGCGCATGTGCGTTCGTGCTCTAGTACATAAGAACGAGCCTATGATTTAATCTGGAAATAAAGCAAAATAACTGAAAAATGAGAAGTAGTCATCAGATGCCCTGTCCGTAGTTTATAGCAAAAATATCTAGCCTTAATTCGATCTTAAACGGATTCATTTAAAGTTATTACTCCACAACCTGCGTGACATGATTCACCAACGTGGCTGAACGACAGGTTTGCGACAATATGGTTTCGGGAAACAGTCATTGTCACAGACACGTCAGGTTCCACCGTCCACCAATACCAATGGTACTCAATCCCCTGAGTACTAATCACTGCCACCTGCACATCATCAGCACTGCAATCACCCGCACTACAAGAGACTCACACTCACACACACTCACTGTCCATTCTCGTTTGCACTTCGGTCACTTGAATGCTTACCTTAAGGACTCCAGCTCGATACTTACCTGCCTCCAGCGTCTCCAGTCTTCCTCGTGTGCTTCCCCATCTGTGTGTGAGTGTTCCCAGTCTCCAGCGTCTTCATCATTCTCCATTCTACAATCAACAAAAGGACAGTATTATCTCTCAGCTATTCACTCTGCTATCATCATAGCTTTAAACTCACCTGCATCTCTGCTGATATCAATAAATTACCAGTGTTTGCTTTTACATCTGCCTCCATGCTGTCTCTGTTGTAACAGAAGACCGGACCATACCAACTGGATATCAGCATGAGTTCAACGGACCCATTTCAAGAGCTCGTGGACGCTTTGCGCCGAGCACTCATCCCACAATCTCAGCCACAGCCACCATCACCAACACCAGCCGTTGCTTGTGCATCCACCGCTCCCTCACCTCCACCTGCGGTTCACGCCAGTCCCATGGCCAAACCAGCGCCCTACTCAGGATCGGCGGAGGACTGCAGCGGATTCCTCCTGCAATGTGAGTTGGTCCTGGAGATGCAACCGCATCTCTACCCCACAGACACGGCGAAAATAGCGTTTATCATCTGGAAGGTAAAGCGTTGCACTGGGCGGACTCCCTCTGGACACAGAAAGGCTCCGTAGTTCAATCCTATTCAGCCTTCGTCTCTCACTTCCGTGAGGTCTTCGGCAAACCCCTTGCAGATTCATTTATTGGTGAGAAACTCTATAATCTTAAACAAGGATCCAAGTCTGTGAATGATTATGCCTTGCAGTTCAGAACGCTAGCCGCCTCCAGTGGATGGAAAAACAAGCCCTCATCACCTCCTTTCGTCAGGGGTTGGAACCCAGAGTGCGGTTGCATCTCGCTGCATACGAGGATTCCATCGGCCTCGAAAGCTTCATCCAGCTTGCCATCCGCGTAGGCTCTCGTATGCAGTCGTGTCTCGAAGAGCACCAGGGCCAGCCACTTCCTAACATCCTCCTCCGTTGGTCTGAACCCGTCAGCTCCCCAGAACCAGCCAGCGAACCCATGCAACTCGACAATTCCCGTCTCTCACCTACAGAGCGTCAAAGAAGGCTGACCCTGAATCTATGTTTATATTGTGGTGCTCCTGGGCATGTACTCTCCGCATGCCCAATCCGTCCTCCTCGTCCCATGGTGAGTGCAATCATTCCCTCCATTAAAAAGATGAAACCACTCACTACTGTTGTAACCCTTACTGCTGCTGATGTATCTGTTCCAGTGGTGGTGCTCCTCGATTCAGGGTCAGCAGGAAACTTCATCTCCGGCTTCCTCTGTCGACAACTCAAGCTCAAAACTTAGCCCTCTCCGACCATCTACCAAGTCCACTCCATCACGGGCAAACCCTTGAGTCGCAAGAAGATCAGCCGATGTGTGGGTCCCCTTCAGCTTCATCTGGGTATTCAGCATGTTGAAGACATCCATCTGCTGGAGGATTCCACCGCTGACGTGGTTCTAGGGCGCCCGTGGCTGGAGCAGCACAGCCCTACCATCTCCTGGCGCACGGACGAGATCCTGAAGTGGGGCGAACACTGCTTTCCCGATTGCTTCTCCAAAATTCCTGTTCCCAAGTCTCCACGCTCCAAAGACAGCTCCATCTGTACCACCTCCATCGAAAGCCCTATTGAGAAACGTTCAGTGGATATTCCATCCATCCTGTTACACCCCCTTCAGCGACGTCTTCTGCCCGCAACGAGCCTCCAAGCTGCCTCCACACCGGCCATGGGACTGTGCCATCGATCTGTTACCGGGTGAGCCAGTGCCTAGGGGAAGAATCTACCCCCTATCTGTACCAGAGGAGAAGGCCAATCCTCTGCCCGTTCCTGAGTGACCGTGGTCACACCTGGGAGTGGACTTCATTACGGATCTCCCAGCATCTGACGTGTTGTAACAGTCATGACTAGCTAGTTGATTTGCTCAACGATGCATATTACTATGGTAGTGAAGCAGTGAGTTACGTCGTTGTACTTCTGTACAGTCTATCTTTCCAGTGTAAACATATTAAAGCTGCACAACAGAATTTTGAGCTCTCTATCATTGTCTGTTCAGTATGTAAAATTTCATGTTACTCACATGTTTCTTTCATGTTAGCTGTACTCTGCACTTCTGAATTCAGCACCATATCAGAGAGTATCTGTCATGCTGCTCTCACTGACAGTAGGAAGAATTTCTAACAAAGCATCTATTAAATTAAATTTATGTGTGTATATATATATATATATATATATATATATATATATATATATATATATATATATATATATATATATGCTCATCAGCACCCACACACATGGTATAGTAGACATATATTTATTACATTCACTGGCCACTTTATTAGGTAGACCTCACTAGTGCCGGGTTGGACCCTCTTTTGCCTTCAGAACAGCCTTAATTCTTTGTGGCAGAGATTCAACAAGGTGCTGGAAACATTCCTCAAAGATTTTGGTCCATAATGTCATGATAGCATGACACAGTTACTGCAAATTTGGCGGCTGCATATCCATGATGCGAATCTCCCATTCCAGCACATCCTAAAGGAGCTCTATTGGATTGAGCTCTGGAGACTGTGGAGGCCATTTGAGTACAGTAAACACATTGTCATTGTCATGTTCAAGAAACAAGCAATGTTTTTCCAATCTTCTATTGTCCATTTTTGGTGAGCCCATGTGAATTGTAGCCTCAGTTTGATGTTCTTAGCTGACAGGAGTGTCACCGGTGTGTCTTCTGCTGCTGTAGCTCATCTGCTTCAAGGTTGGATGTGTTGTGCGTTCAGAGATGCTCTTCTGCAGACCTCGGTTGTAATGAGTGCTTATTTGAGTAACTGTTACATTTCTATCAGCTGGAACCAGTTTGGCCATTCTCCTCTGACTTCTGGCATCAGCAAGGCATCTTCTCCCACAGAACTGCTGCTCACTGGATATTTTCTCTTTTTCAGACCATTCTCTATAAACCCTAGAGATGGTTGTGTGTGAAAGTCCCAGCAGATCAGCAGATTCTGAAATACTCAGACCAGCCTGTCTCGCACCAACAACCATGACACATTCAAAGTCACTTAAATCACCTTTCTTTCTCATTCTGATGCTCAATTTGAACTTCAGCAGATCTTCTTGACCATGTCTACATGCATCGCTGTTGCTGCCAAGTGATTGGCTGATTTGATATTTGTGTTAACCAGCAGTTGAACAGGTGTACCTAATAAAGTGGCTGGTGAGTGTATATTTTCTATATTTACGGACATAACATAAATACATTAAAAAAAATACATAAAAAAATAATAAATGACATTAGAATTATGTAATTTGCAAGAATGTGGTTTTGAACACAATCTTTTTAGAATTGCTCAATAATGGAATTTAGTTAATTGTTAACAACTTGTAACTTTATTTTAGGGTCTTTTAACTAGTTGCTTATTAGCATGCATATTACTAGAATATTGGCTATTTATTAGTACTTATTAAGCACATATTAATGCCTTATTCTGCTTGACCTTATTCTACATTCTTAATCCTACCCAATACCTAAACTTAACTAACTATTAAGTTTAGGTATTGGGTACTAACTATTACTAGCTTATTACTAACTATTAATAAGCTAAAACTATTACTAACTATTAATAAGCTAAACTAAATAATAAATTAGGAGTTTATTGAGGGAAAATACGTAATTGATAGTTTATATGTGTTCACAATACTTGTATTATAGAATTTTTTTGTGAATACTTTGAATGGAAGATTTTTTTTACAGTCCGTTTTGCTTATAATTACCAAGGATGCCAATATTAGTGATTGAGCTTTATACCAAAAGCATGTAGTTGTAGTACTGTAGATTGGATAAAACCAAAAATGTGGACAATGTTCTGTCCTCTGTCGTACAGCCACTGATGGCCGTTACCAGGGTTTAAGAGACGTGTTAAGAACACTGTTACGGGAAGAAGGAGTTCATGCTCTCTACAAAGGCTTAAGCGCAGTCATGTTACGAGCATTTCCTGCTAATGCGGTAAGAAAACACACTCATGCTATACATTTTACAAACTCAGCACTGAATTGTAGAAAATGGTTTGTGAGCTGTTTAGAATTTTATGGATTTCTGAAGAAATAGATGTCACAGTGGAGTAAAAAACAATAACAAAGTCTTATGCCAAAAACAAAAAATAAATAAAATATTTGTCCCCTTTGACATCAAAAGAGATGAGTATGCTGCCTTAACAGGTAGGTAAATTTCCTACTTCCTACTTCTGAAGTTGTAATTATGAGTTCATGTTCAAATTCTGACTAGAAAATGTGTATGTATTCACGATAAGTCTACTAGCACTTGAAGGGAGCATGAGCCTTAGCAGAGCAGAAAACTTGTTGCATGTTGACAAAACTTGTTGAAACTTTCAAGTTGAAGCTTTTTTCAGGTCATACCTGAGTATCTCTGATAGGTTTATGACTTCATTTACAGTAGATTACTATTGAGCTCCATTTTGTCTTTTTAACTATTTAGTGGTGATTCTAAATTAATATGGATACTGAATTATTAGTAATAATAATATAGTAATTATACAGTAATTACATCATATAAGAGTTATAATAATTGTATATACACCAATCAGACATAACATTATGACCACCTTCCTAATATTGTGTTGGTCCCCCTTTTGCTGCCAAAACAGCCCTGACCCATTGAGGCATGGACTCCACTAGACCCCTGAAAGTGTGCTGTGGTATCTGACACCAAGATGTTAGCAGCAGATCCTTTAAGTCCTGTAAATTGCAAGGTGGGGCCTCCATGGATCGGACTTGTTTGTTCAGCACATGCTCGATTGGATTGAGATCTGGGGAATTTGGAGGCCAAGTCAACCTTGCAACCTCAAACTCATTGTTGTACTCCTCAAACCATTCCTGAACCATTTTTGCTTTGTGGAAAAGCGCATTATCCTGTTGAAAGAGGCTACAGCCACCAGGGAATACCGTTTCCATGAAAGGGTGTACATGTGTCACAGTTCATGGGTTCACTTACTCGCCCTCGTGTGGTTGTGGTGTGTGTTGCATGGTTACTGATTGTGTGGGTGTCACCCACCTGATTGATTGTGATGTGCTGCCAGCCGTGTCTTGTTCTGTGTGTGCTTTATCTTGTGCGTGTCTACATGGCGTCTTTGTCAGTTCGTTGCAGGCTGTCCCGCTGTTGTGTTTCTGTGTTTCACCTCCTGTTATCCTGGGGTTCTGGATCTCCGTCTTGTGCCCGCGTCTGGGTTGGATTATTCCTTGGCTTCTGATACCCATTGCAGCCCTGCGCCACCCGGTTCATCTGTTTCAACACACCACGGCGTCAGCTCGTCTTTGTGACTGCAACGACTGTCCTTTTTGGAGTGAAGTTATTGTACAGCGTATTCTGTCAATAAAATCCTGTTTTACTTGCACTTGGATCCTCTCTCTGTGTTCATTTCCTGACAACATGGTCTGCAGCAATGCTTAGGTAGGTGGTACGTGTCAAAGTAACATCCACATGGATGGCAGGACCCAAGTTTTCCCAGCAGAGCATTACCCAAAACATGTCAAGTCAAATCAAGTCACCTTCCATTGCTCCGTGGTCCAGTTCTGACGCTCATGTGCCCACTGTTGGCACTTTCAGTGGTGGCATGGGCACCCTGACTGGTCAAACTGCGATGCACTGTGTATTCAGACAACTTTTTGTCAGAACCAGCATTTACTTCTTGAGCAATTTGAGCTACAGTAGCTTGTCTGTTGGATCGGACCACATGGGCTAGCCAGCCCCATGTGCATCAGTGAGCCATGACCCTGTCGCCAGTTCACCACTGTTCCTTCCTTGGACCACTTTTGATAGATACTGACCACAGCAGACCGGGAACACTCCACAAGAGCTGCAATTGTGTGACTGTGACCCAGTCGTCTACCCATCACAATTTGGCCCTTGTCTTTTTTTTTTTTTTTAAGTATATTTATTAATTTTTAAACATGAATTTGAAACAAGTTCAAAACAAGATTTGAAATCGAACATCGAACAAAAGGGGGAAAAAAAAGGGCTTACCACCTCATTAAATCAATTTAAGAAATAAATGAGATAGAGAATGACATCAACATACAAACAACATACCTTAGACATGTTTGCTCCAATGTGCCGCACATATTTAAAGCTCATTAAACAAACCCTCTAATAAGAATAGAGGATATATCTAAGCCCATATATACCAAAAATGGGTCCCACCTTCTATGAAAGAGGACATCTTTATTATAAGAAGGACAGGTTAAGTAGTCTAATGATACATATTCCAATGTAACCCTGTGCCATAGGGACCTAGAAGGGGCTTTATCAACTAACCAATTTAAAAGAATGCATTTTCTTGCACAGAATGTTAGGAATTTACAAAGTGCCTTTTTATGTTTGTCTACGATAATGTCATTGTATATTCCAAGCAACAAGTGTTTTGGACCGCAGCCAATATTAATAGATAAAATAGCATTAAGTTCTTGTTCAACCATAATCCAAAACTTCTGAATCTCCCTACAGAACCGGAGACAGTGAATAAGATCTCCTTCCTCGGTTTTACATTTTGGACACGTTGGCAAGCAGTCTTCTTTAAACTTATGCCTCCATGAAGGAGAAATGTGAGCTCGGTGCAAAATTTTCAACTTCATTGGTTTTACTCTGTTACATATACTTAAGGTCCCAGCATTCTTACATGCTTCCTCCCATTGATCGTCTGTGATTTGTATATCAAGTTCATTTGTATTCACCATGAATATCAAAATATCATCGGCATATAAGGCAATCTTATGTTGATTGTTTGCTATCATTAACGCACAAATTTCATTATTTGATCTTATAGCCTCTGCCAATGACTCAATTATCAAGGCAAATAAAAGAGGTGAGAGAGGGCAGCCTTGTCTCGTCCCTCTCCCAACTTTAAATGTAGAGGAACGACAACCATTAGTGAGCACGGCACTAAGAGGTTCATTATACAATAACTTGACCCACTTAATAAAGTGCTCACCAAGACCAAATTTATATAACGTATGAAATAAGTAGGGCCATTCGATGTGATCGAATGCCTTCTCCGCATCTAGAGAAATCACAAGACCATCTACTGACCGCTGTTTAGCAAACTGTATCACATTCAACAAGCGACGCATGTTATTGACAGAGTTACATCCTACAATAAAGCCTGTTTGGTCATCCTTTATTAGAACAAGGAGAAGGCATTCTAATCGTGTTGCTAATATTTTAGAATGAGTCTTCAGATCTACATTTAGCAGTGAAATAGGTTGATATGACGAACAGTCCTCCGCTTGCTTGCCTTTTTTCAAAATCAGGGTTATATTTGCTTCTCTCAGGGACTGTGGCAAATGGCCTTTTACAAATGAGTCATTGAGCATATTTAGCAAGGGGTCAACTAATAAATCTCTAAATTCTTTGTAAAATTCACAACTTAGCCCATCTGGTCCAGGTGCTTTTCCAGATTGCAAAGTCTTTATGGCTTCTAAAACTTCCTTTTTAGATATGGGAGCGTTAAGGGATGAGGTCTGATCCTCTGATAAAGTGGGTAGATTAAGGGTGGAAAAGAAGAGCTCTGTAGACTGTGTTGTATCCCCTTCTAATTCTGACTTATATAAATTTTCGAACCATTCTTTAAATATATTATTAATAGATAAGCTGTCCAGGAAGCGTTTACCGTTACTATCAACAATGGACAGGATAGACTGAGAGTCAGATTTTTTCTTTGTTAGATATGCCAAATATTTCCCCAATTTATCCCCGTGTTAGAATATTTTCTGTTTAGCAAAATGTAATTTAACTTCCGCTTGTTTTGTTAGAAGAGAATCTAAAGCAGATCTAAGTGCAGAAATTTCCTTCATCTTACCAGGGGTTGGTTTTTTTAATGTATAATCTCTCAGCATCCTTAAGCTTCGATTCTAAGATCTCTTTTTGTTTGGCTTGTCTGCGCCTTTTACTTAGTGTGTATGATATAATAAGGCCTCTAGAAAAAGCTTTGGCTGTTTCCCATAATAAAGATGAGTCTTCAGTTGAGGCAGAGTTAATGGACATGAAAGAGTTAAACTCCTCTGTAAAATATGATATAAAATTATGAACAGCCAAAATGAATGGGTGAAATCTCCAGCTATTAGACTTAACATTCTGGTTCCCAAAAGAGTATTCGGCAAAAACTGCTGCATGGTCAGATATAGATATATTCCCTATATGGCAAGACATTATATGCTGTAACATATTTTTTGGTGAAAAGACATAATCTATCCTAGTATAAGAGCTGTGGACCCTAGAGAAAAAAGTATACTCCTGATCTGCAGGATGGCAAGCCCTCCAAATGTCTACATAGTCAAAGTCTTCACAGAGAGCCTTAACAGTTTTAGCCTGAGTTGATAATAATGGTTTACCCGTTGGGAATTTATCTATAATGGGGCATAGATGACAGTTAAAGTCTCCCCCAATAAACAACGTCTTAACTCCCCACTCTGCTAATTTGGCAAACGCTGTAGTCAAAAAATCACCCGGATGGCCAGGAGGCCAATAAATGTTCAGGAAAGCAATTTCCTCCCCGTACAATAACCCCCTCACAATTAAATAGTGCCCTCTTGTGTCCTTAATAACTTCTACTAATTGGAATGGCATACCTCTCTTAATTAAAATAACTACGCCTCTGCTCCTCGAAGTGAAAGATGAGAAAAAGACCTGACTAAACCCCCCCTGTGATAGTTTAACATGCTCCTGATCATTCAAGTGGGTCTCTTGAAGCAAAGCAATATGTACCCCCTCCTTTTTTTAAATAAGTTAAAACCTTTCTTCTTTTAATAGGCATATGAATACCATTAACATTCCAAGTACAAATTTTAAGCTTTAACATAATAAATATGTCAAACATAATGTAGTCCAAATGTACAATTTGAATGTTGTAGACGACAGGTGGTAAGCCAAAAAAATAAATAAAATAAAAATAGAAATTAAATAAAAAGATAAAGGAAATAAAGGATACAAAGAACTTGAACAGGAATTGTTGAACACCAACGAAATTACACACTTTACCTCCCGTTGCATAACGAGAGCCCCAGTGAAAAGAGGTCCTGTAACGATAAAAGGAAACGAGGAAATATCCAACCGTCAAGCGGCAGTGTCACCATTAATAACCGCACAACTTAAAACAAAACAGTAAACACAATAAGCACGTCTTAATGTCTCAATTAAATTTTGTGTAATTATCTGGAAAGCCTATGATGCATATTGGGCAATCAAATATTACCAACGGGCTCCGCATGACTCAACAGCAGCCGGCTCATGAAACACCTTCACCGGGCCATGGAAGTTTACCTTGAGGAGGGCAGGGTAGATTTGCCTGTATTCCGCGCCTATGGATTTTAGACGTTTCTTAACTTTGTCGAACGTCTTGCGCTTGCGAAGAACAGACGCAGAAAAGTCCTGAAAAAACATCACCGTGCTGTCTCCAAATTTCAAAGGGGAGCCATTGATCCCCAGCTCCTGCGCGGCATTCAACACTTGCTGCTTGTCTTGGAAGTTGTGAAACCTCACCAAGATGGGTCGCGGTCGCTGCGTAGGGGAAGGTTTAGGAGCGAGTGATCGGTGCGCTCTCTCTAGCTTTATACGGCCCGCTTTTGAAGCAATGCAGAGAGCCTTGGGAAGCCATGATTCGATCCGCGTCGGGTTGTCACCTTCCACGCCCTCAGGTAACCCAACGATGCGGATATTCTTCCTCCTTCCTCTGTTTTCAAGGTCTTCAGCCCGTTCGCCCATGTCATGTACGAGTTTCTCAAGGGATTGTAGCTTAGCCTCGATAAGGGTTACCACGTCTTCCAGAGTAGATATCCTTGTTTCCGCTTCAGTGATCCGCTTATTATGCTCGTCTAGCTCAGAACGATGCAGCTGTAGCAACTGCGACATCGATGAAAAAATGGATCCGATAATCTTAGGATATTGGCCGTAATCTCAGCAACCGCATCAGATAACGGAGACGTACACGAGCTCGCGTTAGTGTTAGCAATGTCAGCCCGCTCATCGGCCTCGTCAGAGCTATTGGCAGCTTTTGGCGTTTTCTTACGTGGCATGCTTTCTGATTGCCTCAAAAAGTAGTTATTTATGCTCATAATGGCAAGCACAAGACATGAGCGTGCTAAAATTATAATATGTGGATTGTAGTATTAGAATGTCAGCAAAGAGACACTGCCGCTAAACTACACACAGCCTCCCTTCAAGCCGCCATCTTGAAAACCCTCAATTTGGCCCTTGTCTAACTCGCTCAAATCCTTACAGATGCCCATTTTTCCTGCTTATAACACATCAACTTTGAGAACAAAATGTTCACTTGCTGCCTAATATATCCCACCACTAACAGGTGCTGTGATGAAGAGATAATCTTCATCACAGCTATTGTTATTCACTTCACCTCTCAGTGGTCATAATGTTATGCCTGATCAGTGTATGTTGATTCATGTCTTCATATTTGTTACTTTCTTTTCAATTAATAATTTAATTGTATTCATCTGCTCTTTTACCATAGGTTTGCCCACTATCATAAAATTGCTGTGAAATGGCTCAATGGCTGGCTGTCTAAGTGGTGTCCGCAGAATAATATAGGTTTCATAGACAATTGGAAAAGTTTTTGGGGCAGACCTGACCTGTTGAAAAGAGATGGTATTCATCTGTCCCGGGATGGTGCTGCTCTTCTCTCTAGTAATATGGCACATAGTCTTAGAGCTGAAACATGACAAACTGGGGCCCAGGACAGGAAGCAGACAGACTGGCTAAACCGACCATCTGCTAGCTGCCTCACGTTACAGAAGTCAGATATATCCCAACACATAGAAACTCTTACACCTAGATATTATCACATAGAGACTGTGTCTGTACCCCGAATTAGTAAAAACAAAAAGGGCACCAGGACACCATACAGACTTTATCAAAGAAATTGCTGATTTTCTATCAGAATTAGTACTAGCTGCAGATAAAGTCCTTGTTGTTGGTGATTTTAATATCCATGTAGATAATAAAAAAGACTCATTGGGATTGGCATTTACAGACATTCTAAACTCTATTGGTGTTAGACAACACGTGTCAGGACCCACTCATTGTCATAATCATACTTTAGATCTAATATTGCCACATGGAATCGATATTGATGCCGTTGAAATTCTGCAGCAGAGTGATGACATCTCAGATCATTATCTAGTCTCGTGTATGCTACATTTTAGTCAAAGAGGCTAAACTGCCTCCCTGCCATAAATATGGTAGAACCATCACTTCTACCATTAAAGTTCGCTTTATAAATAATCTTCCTGATCAGTTTCATCGCCTTAGCATACCAGACAGCTTAGAAGACCTCGATGTTGCAACAGAAACTATTGCTTCTGTCTTTTCCAGCACATTAGACTCAGTTGCTCCTTTGCATTTAAAAAAGATTAAGGAAATTAATCCAACGCCATGGTACAATGAGCACACTCGGGCCCTAAAAACAACAGCTAGACAAATGGAGCGCAGCTGGAAGAAAACAAAACTAGAAGTATTTTGCATTTCGTGGAGAGAGAGAATGATTGAGTACAGAAAGGTCTTAAAAACTGCTAGATCTGCCTATTTTTCAAAACTTTTAGAAGAAAATAAACACAACCCTAGGTATTTATTTGATACAGTGGCTAAATTAACAAGAAATAAAGCTTCAACTTCTGATGTTTCCAAAGAGCACAGCAGTAATGACTTTATGAACTTCTTTACTTGCAAGATTGATAATATTAGAGAAAAAATTATAACCATGCAACCGTCTACTACAGTATTGTGTCAGACAGTGCATTGTAGTGTCCCTGAAGAAAAATTCAATTAATTTACTGCTTTAGGAGGGGAAGAATTGTCTAAACTTGTTAAATCATCAAAATCAACAACATGTATGTTAGACCCTATAGCGACTAAGCTATTGAAAGAGATGCTTCCGGAGGTCATAGATCCTCTTTATAACTAGGATACGTACCAAAAACTTTTAAGCTGGCTGTTATTAAACCTCTTATTAAAAAACCACAACTTGATCCTAGAGAATTAGTCAATAACCTAGAATACTGTCTAACACTTGATAGCTGCTCTGTTAAGTCTTCATCGTCAGTTAGGAACCTGGGTGTGCTCTTTGATACCAATCTTTCATTTGAAGGCCATGTTACTAGCATCTGCAAAACCGCATTCTTCCATCTTAAAAATATATCTAAACTATGATATATGCTCTCAAAGAACAATGCATCCACTGTGAAGACATCATCAACACAACAGCCAGTGCCACAGTTCCTCAACAGACCGACCATACCGGCGTGATGAATACGATCCTCAACTGGACACGACCACAACGCAGCCCTGAAGTATCAGCAGAGATCGAGTCAACTAGATCATCCATTGTGAAGGCCTCATCGACACGACAGCCAGTAGCACAGTTCCTCAACAAACCGTCCATACCGGCGTGATGAATACGATCCTCAACTGGATGGAACTGAAATAAATACTTTGATTGTTGCGATCCTATCAGACTTATGATAGCAACCTGATTCGTAACAAAGCACTGTTCGCCAGAGGAGAACTGGCCCCCCGACTAAGCCTGGTTTCTCCCAAGGTTTTTTTCTCCATTTTAACACCTATTTGCCACTTGTTTGCCACCTGATGTCACCTGTTGGAGTTTGGGTTCCTTGCCGCTGTCGCCTTTGGCTTGCTTAGTTGGGGACACTTGACATTTGATATTCAACAGTATTCTTGACATTTATTCAACAGTGCTTTGATCTGCCTGCATTGACACTATTCTTTAAGAGCTGCTGTGCAGCAAAAATTATGTACCAGTTATCAATGTAAAGCCTCTTTTGACACAATCTGCATTGTTAAAAGCGCTATATAAAAATAAAGGTGACTTGACTTGACTTGACTTGTTCCATGACATGGAGGCGGAAGGGTTCAGGGACAAAGACTTTCTCTGGTGGACAATCGAGAGGAATTTCGACTTGACTGTTAGCTTGTTCCAAATCGGTAATAATATCCCACTGGATGGGAGCAACCACAAGCGTTGATGGAATTATGGTTTCGGGCTGGCTGTCAACTTGTTCTCCCTTGTGCTGCCTGGAGAGGGCGTCGGCCTTGGTGTTCTTTGAGCCAGGGTGGTAGGTTACAGTGAAGTTGAAACGGGTGAAGAAGAGTGACCAACGAGCTTGTCTGGCAGTTCTGACAGTTCAGACCAACGAGTCTCTTGGCAGTTCTGAGGTATTCAAGGTTCTTGTGGTCTGTTAGTACAACGAAAGGATGCGTGGCTCCCTCCAGCCAGTGGCGCCACTCCTCGAACGCGGCCTTCATAGCCAGCAATTTGCGATCTCCCACATCATAATTCCTCTCAGCGGCATTGAGCTTACGGGAGTGATAAGCACATGGATATAGCTTGGAGGGATTACCTTGTCTTTGTGAGAGGACAGCCCCAAGGCCAGAATTGGAAGCATCCACCTCTACCACGAAAGGTATGTCAGGATCTGGATGACGTAACATGGGGGTTGTAGTGAAGCGTTCCTTCAGCATCTGGAATGCGTGGTTGGCTGAAGGTGTCCAAATGAGGCGATGATGTCCCTTCATGAGCATACTTGTTAGTGGGCTGGCTATTGTGCTGAAGTTTCTAATGAAGCGGCGATAGAAGTTGGAAAAACCCAGGAATTGCTGTAGTTCTTTGAGTGTGGTAGGTTGGGGCTAGTTAAGAACAGTTGCTACCTTCCTCTCATCCATAGCAACCCCCTCTGGGCTGATGATATACCCCAGGAAGGCAGTGGAAGTCTGGTGAAACTCGCACTTTTCAGCTTTGGCATATAGTTGGTGTTTGATAAGTCGTTGGAGTACAGCACGGACCTGCTGGATGTGCTCCTCGAGGGTGTCAGAGTAGATCAGTATATCATCAATGTAAACTATTACAAACTTTTTCAACATGTCCCTGAAGATGTCGTTTATGAAAGCCTGGAAGACAGACAGACTGCTGACTAGCCCAAACGGCATAACAAGATATTCATATTGTTCAGTAGCAGTAGAGAAAGCAGTCTTCCACTCATCTCCCTCTTGTATGCGGATGAAGTTGTAAGCACTGCGGAGATCGAGTTTGGTGAAGTGCTTAGCAGTGCGTAGTTGTTCTAGTGCAGCGGGTACCAGGGGTAGTGGGTATCTAAACTTGATGGTAATATCATTCAGGCCTCGATAGTCGATGCAGGGCTGTAGACCGCCATCCTTCTTGTGCGCGAAGAAGAAACCAGCAGAAGAATTCTCCGACTCCTCTCCTCCTTAGAGAGACGATAGGAATTCTCCTGCATGGCAAATTGCGGCTCGGGGTTATCAAGGGCTGTGGGTGGTTAAGATTGCGGAGAGGACTGGATCTTCTGGATCGCATGAGGTTATCAATCTGAATTGCCAACTCAATAAACTGATCCAAGTCCCTGCCCTTATCATGGCAAGCGAGTTCTGCCTGTAACTCATGAACCAAGCCTCTGTGAAATAGTGTCTTTAAAGTGTCACTCACCCAGTTGGTCTGTGCAGCGAGCGTGCAGAAAGCGAGTGCATATTCGGCTGCCATCCTCCTCCCCTGCGCAAGTTCCATAAGCCGATCACCTGCCCCTTTACCATCGCTGGGGTGATCGAACACCTCTCAGAATCGTCGCATACAAGCCTCAAATGAAGGGAAAGTAGATCCATCCACTCTCCAAACCACCGTAATCCATTCCAAAGTTTTACCAGTAAACAGCGAGAAAACGAAAGCGATCTTTCCAGCCTCAGTGGTGTGCATAGTGGGTTGTTGACTGATAAAGAGGGAGCATTGTAACATAAATCCCTTACATTTCGTTGGATTACGTCAAACTTTTCGGTAAGTGACAGGCGTGGATTCCCCTGAAACAGCATCTCTACCGCGTGTGGAATGGCGGCCGCCGCAGGTGGTGGTGGCGCCGTGGTAACGGTGATGTGGAGACTCTGCAGGGCACTCACCAGTTCCTCCATGAGAGAGGTGAGTCGTGTCGACTGGTGCTGATGGGCGGTGAGTTGGTTGACCTGAGCCGCCTGGATCCTGGTACGGCGAGGTCTTCTGTAATAATTCGTAACACGAAGTGGGATCCATAAGCAGGCTTTTATTTACAGATCTCGTGGTCATACAGGCAATGGTCAAACAGGGGCAAACAGGAATGGCAGGGATAAAGCAGAATCGTAGTCTTACAGCAGGCAGTACATCAGGGCATATATAATTTATAATATTAATATTGAACCACTGTACTCACATGAACTGATTTTAGTACATTAATGGATCTTGAGAGAGGAAATGTCATTGCTGGCTATGGAGGCCTCACTGAGCCATCGGATTTCAACAAAAATATCTTAATTTGTGTTCCGAAGATTAACGAAGGACTTACAGGTGTGGAACGGCATGAGGGTGAGTAAAAAATGACATTATTTTCATTTTTGAGTGAACTAACCCTTTAAGAGCCACACTCTTCATTTTTATAGTTATTATTGTATTAATATATGATTATATTCATATTATTATAATTATATATTAATTAATGAGATAAGTCTACTATGTGTATTTACTATATGCTTTGTTAATGTTTAGGACATCTGTTATTAACATAAATATAACTGTGCAAATGGCTTAGCATGTTAGTAAGATTGTATTTTATTTGATTTCATTTGTCAACCCAAGTGCCATCTGGTCACAAAGTCTCGTTGAGCCCACGCTTATTTAGCAACATAACAGATTTTTATTAATATATTTTGATGCATTTTCAGTATTCCTGTAGTTCCAATAAATCATGCTGCTATCAGACCCCCATCAGTCCCTTGAATGGCACTTTGCAGATTTTACATATAGCGCTCTAGAGCAGCATCTAAAAAAACATACACCAAATAATAACATTTTAAAAGATTTGTAATCCAATTCAAACAAACCTTTTGCAACCTCTAGACACCGTCAAACAACGGTTTGACGTGTACTTGCAGAACGCAATGCAATGCAAACAACAACATTTAAACAGGTGGTTAAAGAACATTACCTATGCATATCCCCAACTGCCAGTGTAATCATGAATCTGATAGATAGTTATTCTAAATAAAAAATGAGAAATAACCATTTGAAGAAAATGTTTTGAATGAAATGTGTATTTTTATATTTTATATGTTTTTTGGATATTACCTTTCATGTAGTGTGTTATAAAGCTGTGAATGTTAAATGACTGCAAAGTTGCAAAGTTTCAAAGATCAAAGTGCAGATAAATGGAATTATTGTCTCCAAAAGAAAGAACCGATTTTGAACTGCCTGAAATGAGTCGTCAGTAATTCAAGCCTCAAGGCCCGTTCACAACAAGGATGGCAACTATAACAATAACGATAAACATATAGTTCTAAAAATCTATCTAAATGTAAAATAACAGCAGAGTTCACACCACAACTATAACAATAACGGCACAGAGTAACAATATTGTTGGAATTATTTTCAGAACCATTTTGTCCAGCTGATGAATGATAAAAACATTGACAGCTTTTCAGAAACCATCCTGCTTTAAGAGCTCAAGCATTTAAAGTGACATGTGACATAAACTGCAGCGCATGCTTAAAATAAAATAAACAAAACAATATTGTGCGCTGGTGTGGATGTTAATGTAGTATAGTTGTGTGAACAGGCCTTTATGCTTTGTTCCATTTACCTCGGAAAAGGGATGTTGTAGCTCGAGTTCAGTACACAGGTTGGAAAACTACAACTGGACGAGACTATGGCAAACCTTTGTTGTGTGACGTGAAAACTATGAATTATAAGAAAATGAAAGTGTTTTTTGACCTTGGATGTATGTAAACCTATTGCAGGAAACCTCCAAAACGTTTAGGAACCTTTAAAACAGCATAATAGGGGTCAAATGATCACATTGTAGGCAGTGACACAGAAATCCTGACAATTCTAAATTGTTCACAAACATTTTCTCACAACTCTGCATTTTGTAATGGGTCAGTGATACATTTTCTATTGTACATTTGCTCTTCAGGGGACACAGAATGCTACAATGAGTGTTGAAGTGTTTTGAAATGTTCTGCTTTTAATAGTGTTATGCTCTGTGTGTTTATTCTGCTTGTAGGCTTGTTTTCTTGGTTTTGAGGTTGCGCTAAAGTGCTTAAACTACATTGCTCCAGACTGGTGATTTCACAATGACAACAGACGAGGATTTTTATTTAACTAATTTATTTTTTCCCCTATGTAGTATTGTTTTATCACAACCCTTTTTGTTGTCATTTCAGACAGTCATGTCTTTTCCTTGCCATTTAATTTAGAACAGATGACAGATTTTTTGCCTTTACAGTTTACAGTCAAGTCTGTTACTTTTCTAAGATGCTCTCTTATGTCATGCCTATTACCTTAATGTATGTATATATGTATCATGAATGTTATCTTATTTTGTTAATTTGCAATTTAATAATAATGATACTGTTTAATTTACACCTGACTATGTTTGAATTCTTCTGAATGTTTAAAATATTGTTTTTGCAGTAAAACCATGTACAAACCCGATTCCAAAAAAGTTGGGACACTGTACAAATTGTGAATAAAAAAGGAATGCAATAATTTACAAATCTCATAAACTTATATTTTATTCACAATATAATATAGATAACATATCAAATGTTGAAAGTGAGACATTTTGAAATGTCATGCCAAATATTGACTCATTTTGGATTTCATGAGAGCTACACATTCCAAAAAAGTTGGGACAGGTAGAAATAAGAGGCCGGAAAAGTTAAATGTACATATAAGGAACAGCTGGAGGACCAATTTGCAACTTATTAGGTCAACTGGCAACATGATTGGGTATAAAAAGAGCCTCTCAGAGTGGCAGTGTCTCTCAGAAGTCAAGATGGGCAGAGGATCACCAGTTCCCCCAATGCTGTGGCGAAAAATAGTGGAGCAATATCAGAAAGGAGTTTCTCAGAGAAAAATTGCAAAGAGTTTGAAGTTATCATCATCTACAGTGCATAATATCATCCAAAGATTCAGAGAATCTGGAACAATCTCTGTGCGTAAGGGTCAAGGCCGGAAAACCATACTGGATGCCCGTGATCTTCGGGCCCCTAGACAGCACTGCATCACATACAGGAATGCTACTCAAGTCAAGTCAAGTCACCTTTATTTATATAGCGCTTTTTACAATGCAGATTGTGTCAAAGCAGCTTTACAGTGATAACTGGTATCAGTGCCGGCCCCTAGCCTCTTTGGCACCCTAGGCAAGATTTTTTTTTGGTGCCCCCCTTATATTGCGATTTATATCACCAATTATTTAGACAAAATAATAAAAAATTAATAACACTTGTATAGCACATTTCTAGATACCCAAAGACGCTTTATGAGAAAACATGAGCCTAAATTATTTTGCCATTGACGTTTCCATTTATTTTGTAAAAAAGGGTTTCAAACTCACAAGTAAACAAATCACAAATTAAACTTAAATAGCTGCATCTGAGGTAGTATGACAAGGCTCTGCTGCTGAAGAGGAGGCAACAGGAGGAGTAGTACCTGAGGCAGCATGGCTAGGCTGTGCATCCAACCATGTTGGATTCAAATATTTCCTCAGTGCATCTGAAGCAAAAAGTATCTGAAATCAGCTACTAATTTACCAAGCAAAATGCATTAGAAATGCATGCAAAACTCTGTAAAGCATATATTGTAAATATTAGAACAACACAGTCCAGTGTCCACAGATTTGATGTAACACAAGAACAGAAAATAATTATTGTAATAATTAATATGCAAATAATTTAATGTTAAATAAATGAATAGATAATACACATGAAAAGTATTATAAGAAGTACAAAGAGATATTTGAAATAATCCAACATAAATATTACCGGTCTATGCCTCTGGACTCACTGCTCATTTTAACATTCTATAATCAAAGATATCACTGGTAGGTTTCCACCTAGAAATATCCATCTTGTAGTCTTAGATGATGATTCTGAACAACTAAATGATTCTACTATTATGCCAAGGTGATAAATCATCTCTTGCCTGCTAATATTGTCTCATATAGTGAACAACTAAATTATTAGGCCTGTACTAACTGCGTTTAATGTGCCTCTAACTAATTACAGAGACATTTCAAACCAATTGGCATAGCATAAAAAAACGACAATGTTGTTGGCCTTAAAAAAGGCTGCTATTCAAACCATGGTAATGCATGTTTTTGAAGGATTGGATATCAGTCTGTTTATGTAGATATTCATCTGTAAAGTTATCTGTTTAACGTGTTAGTCTAGTGCACGCGCACAATTAATTAATTCGTGTTTTCTTCACACAGTCTTACCTCTGGCTTTTTTGCGTTTTTTCTCCTCTTCTTTTCATTTTTTTCTTCCTTGCGTACCAGATCATTTATGAGGTCGTTTTGACATGTCGCCACTTTGTCCCTCGCTGATAGCACGTGCACGCATCCAGCACAAACCATTAAACAGAAAGTAAACAAATCGGCACACGGGGCCTGGGTCTCACCTCGCTCCGTCCATCCTTCAGCCAGGTGTCAATCAATTGGGGGCGGGTGCAGTAAATGCCCTTATTTTGGATTTTTATATAATACAAATTATTAATACTAATTCGAAGTTTAGTTTGCTAAAGATATCAGCAGTTTGTTTATGTTTGTAACTTCTTTTTTTTTTTTTTAATCCCTTGGCCTCTTTGGCGCCCCCCTAGCGAGATTGCGCCCTTAGCATTTGCCTATACTGCCTATATAACGGGCCGGCTCTGACTGGTATATAATTTGGCTGCACAGCAGCTCTTAAAGAATAGTGTCAATGCAGGCAGATCAAAGCACTGTTGAATAAATGTCAAGAATACTGTTGAATATCAAATGTCAAGTCAAATGTCAAGTGTCCCCAACTAAGCAAGCCAAAGGCAACAGCGGCAAGGAACCCAAACTCCAACAGGTGACATCAGGTGGCAAACAGGTGGCAAATAGGTGTTAAATGGAGGAAAAAACCTTGGGAGAAACCAGGCTTAGTCGGGGGGCCAGTTCTCCTCTGGCGAACAGTGCTTTGTTACGATTCAGGTTGCTATCATAAGTCTGATAGGATCGCAACATTCAAAGTATTTATTTCAGTTCCATCCAGTTGTGGATCGTATTCATCACGTCGGTATGGACGGTCTGTTGAGGAACTGTGGCACTGGCTGTCGTGTCGATGAGGCCTTCACAGTGGATGATCTAGTTGACTCAATCTGTGTTGATACTTCAGGGCTGCGTTGTGGTCGTGTCAGGGCACCGGTCCTCTGTCTCATCTGGATATCTCATCTGCAGCTGCAGTTCACGCTCACGCTCTGCTAACGCGCTGCTTCTGCTCTGCTGCCGCTTGCGGTGTGAACCCGGCCTAATAATCCTTTAACGATTTGGAAATATAAATTTATAATGTGTTATGTGTATGCCAGGTTAAAGAGATGCGTTTTTAGTCTAGATTTAAACTGACAGAGTGTGTCTGCTTCCCGAACAATGCTAGGAAGATTGTTACACTGGGTTCTGCATTCTTCATTGAGAGCATATGTCGTAGTATAGATATATTTTTAAGATGGAAGAATGCGGTTTTACAGATGCTAGTAACATGGCCTTCAAATGAAAGATTGGTATCAAAAAGCACACCCAGGTTCCTAGCTGACAACGAAGACTCAACAGAGCAGCCATCAATTGTTAGACAGTATTCTAGGTTATTACGTGAAGAAGTTTTTGAAGAAGGTCCAAAATTACAATCTCTGTTTTTTTCTGAATTTAGTAGTGGGAAATTACTGCTCATCCAGTTTATATCAGCTATACATTCTGTTAATTTTGCAAAATGGTAAGTTTCGTCAGGGCACGAAGAAATATTGAGCGGAGTATCATCAGCGTAACAATGAAAACTAACGCCATGCTTCCTAATGATATCCCCCAAGGGTAGCATGTACAGACTGAAAAGCAACGGTCCTAGTACTGAGCCTTGCGGTACTCCATATTGAACTTGTGATCGATATGACCCCTCTTCATTTACTACTACAAACTGATAACAGTCAGATAAGTATGATTTGAATCATGACAATGCAATTCCACTAATGCCAACATAGTTTTCGAGTCTATTTAAAAGAATATTGTGATCGATAATGTCAAATGCAGCACTAAGATCCAGTAACACTAATAGAGAGATACAACCACAATCTGATGATAAGAGCAAATCATTAGTAACTCTAATGAGAGCAGTCTCAGTACTATGGTACATTCTAAATCCTGACTGGAAATCCTCACAGATACTATTCTTTCTAAAAAGGAACAGAGTTGTGATGAAACTGCCTTTTCTAGTATTTTTGACAGAAAAGTAAGATTTGAGATCGGCCTGTAATTGACATTCTCTAGGATCAAGTTGTGTTTTTTTAATAAGAGGTTTAATAATAGCCAGCTTAAAAGTTTTTGGTACGTATCCTAGTGATAAAGATGAATTAACAATATTAAGAAGAGGATCTATGACCTCTGGAACCATCTCTTTCAATAGCTTAGTCGGTATTGGGTCTAACATACATGTTGTTGATTTTGATGATTTAACAAGTTTAGACAATTCTTCCTCTCGTAAAGCAGTAAATGAATTGAATTTTTCCTCAGGGATACTACAATGCACTGTCTGACATGATACTGCAGTAGACGGTTGCATGGTTATAATTTTTTCTCTAATATTATCAATCTTGCAAGTAAAGAAGTTCATAAAGTCATTACTGCTGTGCTCTTTGGAAACATCAGAAGTTGAAGCTTTATTTCTTGTTAATTTAGCCACTGTATCAAATAAATACCTAGGGTTGTGTTTATTTTCTTCTAAAAGTTTTGAAAAATAGGCAGATCTAGCAGTTTTTAAAGCCTTTCTGTACTCAATCATTCTCTCTCTCCAGGAAATGCGAAATACTTGTAGTTTTGTTTTCTTCCAGCTGCACTCCATTTTCTGGCTGCTGTTTTTAGGGCTCGAGTGTGCTCATTGTACCATGGCATTGTATTAATTTCCTTAATCTTTTTTAAACGCAAAGGAGCAATTGAATCTAATGTGCTGGAAAAGACAGAGGCAATAGTTTCTGTTGCAACATCGAGGTCTTCTAAGCCAGTGACAACATTTTCAGACATTGCGAACAAATTCAGGCTTTCCAGAAATCACTCGAACTCTGGCAGCTGCGACTCAAAACCGCGAGCTACTATATGTTCCCGACAATGATGAAACGCATTGAAGAAAACGATGTGCCCAACAAATCGGTCGCTGGCCTGACGTGTCTCATTCAGTCACATCTGGATGCACTGATGGGGAAATTTTCTTGCTACTTTCCCAGGCGAAGTTCGATGAATTAAAAGACAAGCGGTGGGTGAAAAATCCCTTTGACTTTGAAACTCCAGATTCAATTGCTGAACTGAATTTAACTCCTTCTGAAGAATCAGAAATGATCCAACTAACCAGTGACAACACTTTGAAAACTCGTCACAAAACAGAAAAATTGTCTTCGTTCTGGATTGGCCTCTTCACCGAGAATCCCATTGTAACGAATGTAGCGGTTATTAATCAATTTATGGATGAAATATGAATATAATAATTCATAAGGTTATGAATAAATTATGATTCATATATCGACCCAACGGGGAATTAAACATATATTGTGAATCAATTACAACGAATTATAATCAATTACATATATGATTAGTTCTGGTTTAATAATTATTTAGAGAAACTGTTCGTTTGTCCAGCAAACTAAGTCCCTCACAGAATATTATAAACGGAGTTATTCTCTGGCCATGAAAATAACTTGCTGTTAGCATAAAGCGATCGAAAAACGTTAAAGTGACTTGGTCTTCAGTTGAAAGAACAACAGAACAATCGAGCATGAATTAAGTGTTTAATATATGCAGCTACGACTACAGAGATTATACGTCTAAAATATATACAGAAGTATACACATATATATACACAAGAGTGAAAATGAAGAAAAGACATGGAAAGAAAGATGATCAAAGGATGGCAAATTACACAGTTTGGGAGAGAGCCAGCACAGAAATCAGTTTAGACAAATTCAGATAAATGATAATACTTGCTTATTGGTTCAAGTCCGTGTGTAGCAGTTTCAATGCGCCTGGCTGGGTTGGTCCTTTCAGAGAAGGTTTCTCCGGCGGGGTTTTCAAAAGAGGTTTAAGCTTAAGTAACTTAGCCGAAGAGAGAGAGAGTCTAAAGAAGTGGTCCTCCCGAGCTGCGCGCGTGGTTGGGAAGCGCGGTCACCTGAGGCGTCCGTGCACGAGGTGCTCGTGAGTCAGTCGGGAGACAAAGGAGAAGAAGGAGAGCCAGTGAAGGTGTGTGTCGTTGTTTTTATGGAAACCCAAGCTAACACACCTCCTGAATTGTAGCGACCAATAGATGCGCAGCACTATTTGGCGGGCAAAGTTGCTTTGTTTGGTCTCCTAGCTGAATTTGCATACTTGATGATTATCCGATCGGATTTCGAGATGGAGTGCGTTCTTCGCAGGATCATTAAACACATAGAAAAATGCATTTGTCCGCTATGTGACACATCTCAATGAATAGCTCGAGTCCGGAGCTTTAAAACGAGATCAAACTCGATAGGTCAGAAAGGCACCAGAAGGAGTTACGGTTTACAGACAAAATTCTCTCATTAAAATACACACTAGCACAAATACACTCATTTAACACTAGGAAACATGCATGCGCTTCAAAATACAGGATGGGTATACGTCAGCATAGTTGTATTTTACATATACAGTCAAAAATGTATGATTGTGTGTTTCTATATGTGTCTGTGTGTGTGTTTTGTGTGTCCCTGTGTGTGTGGGGTGTTGGAATGTGGATCTGGTCAGTCTCTGGGGGGGGGGGGGGGGGGGGTGCTCCTTTTGAAGTCACCAAAGTGAGGAAGTTGCACTCTTCTGTTTACCCTCACAGGTCCACAAACCTGCCGAAAGTCACAGTCGTCCGGCGCCGATTTAGTGATTTATAAACAAAGTTCACCAGGTTAAAAGCGTTCTGAAAAGTTTATTGACTCTGAACGGATCCATCCAGGCGTTACACCATGCTGAGCAAAGCAAGCATTTCATTGCTACTACCCTTCACCACTACCTATATGTGTGAAACTGGATTCTCAGTTTTAACCAAAATGAAGACGAAACAACTAAACAAACTGAATGCTTCTCCGGACATGCGTGTTGCCCTCTCATCCTGCGAACCGGCTTGGGACCAAATTATGCAGAATAAGCAGGCCCACCCTTCTCATTAATATATATTAGGCCTACTCGTTCGCTCCATCGGCAGCAACCCACACACACTCGTTCGCTCCATCGGCAGCAACACTCACACACACTCGTTCGCTCCATTGGCAGCAACACACACACACACTCGTTCGCTCGCTCCATCGGCAGCAACCCACACACACTCGTTCGCTCCATCGGCAGCAACCCACACACACTCGTTCGCTCCATCGGCAGCAACACACACACACACACACTCGTTCGCTTGTTCGCTCCATCGGCAGCAACAAACACACACATTAAAGAGTTCAGTGAACATGAGCCTTGTCTTGTGTCACACACACACACACACACACACACACACACACACACACACACACACACACACACACACACACACACACACACACACACACACACACACTTATTTCAGATCAATAGGATAATTGTTTTCCTTCTGTTTCCTTATTTTTTGCTTTTAAACAGTTTGTGTGAGTGTGTGTGATTTTGGTTGGGTGACAGTTGTTTGTTACTTGTTCTGTTCTGAATATCACATTTAAAGGATTTGTTGTGGAATATGTTTTGTGTATTTTTTAAGCATGCAGCAAACGATAGTAGGCTTTTACAGTATTTCACAATTGCTAAAACACTAAACCCCATTCTCTGAACCCAATGCTCAGTGGCCTAAACCCATTTGTCGAATCAGTCACTTTGTAGGCAAAACCTTAAACAAGTTCAGGTAGTTAAGACACTGTTTGCAAATCTCATCCACTCTTTTTGCAAAACTCTAAACACATTCTTACTCACTAAAACACATTTTGCACTGTGTTGCAAAATGGTAAATACATGTGGCAAAAGTTAAACACAACTACAACACAGTTGTCATCCTTTAAACACAATGACTCAAAATTATTCACACTTATTTCTAATGATGTGATCAAATCAACTGTATAAAATATAGGTCAGTTCAGAGTGCACAGGTGACACAGGTGCTGAATGATGATACCAACAATAGATGGAAACAATCTGAAAAGTAGAGGAGGAAGAGTATGTGTAAGAGGATGATGAGGAGAAAGAGCAAAGGGTGTGGAGACAAGGCTGTCAAGGCTGGATCCGGCACAGGTTTTTCCCTTTGCCTGGCAAGAGACGACATTGCCTGTCATGTGGAAAATGTCCTCAACAATATTCAATAATATTCAACAATATTATTGATCTGACAGTACTGACATTATAGGATGAGAACTGAACTAAGCTAGCCTAGATGATGACATCACTGTTTTCTGCAGAACTGCTTTATAGAGGAAAATAATTACAGTAATTTACATAATAATTGATGGTCTTTACAATGTAAGTGAATCAACACTGAACTGACTTCAGCTGAACAATGACACTATTTTCTTTTAGAGCTGTACAGCCAAAATGAACCCTCTTTGCATTACTGATCATCATATACCTGTTATCACTGTAAAGCTGCTTTGACTAGACTATACTAGACTAGACTAGACTAGTATCTGTGTAGTATAAATTGCAATTGAAATAAAGGTGACTTGTCTTGATTTAGGCCGGACCCAACATGAAGACGTGCTGTTGAAGCAGAATGAATCTCTCACTGACTCTGAACTTTGTTTGTGTGTGTCTGTGTGTGTGTGTCTGTGTGTGTGTGTGTGTGTGTGTGTGTGTGTGTGTGTGTGTGTGTGTGTGTGTGTGTATGTATGTGTGTACTGTATCATGCTTTTCATTTAGAGTTTTCTTTGACCTTTTAGTCATTTGCATTTAGACTGCTGTATGTTTGCAGTATGTAAGTACTGTATATACAGACATTCAATACTATATAATATTGAATATAATACTGTACTTGCAGTACATACAGTATACTTTAAATTCACATTACTTGTGATTTCTATACATTTTATGTAATGGCAAAATGTGTTTATTGTGTTACAATATACTTTTTTTTCTGTAACCTCATGTTCTGGATGTTGTGTTTTCCATTTTTTTATGTAGTGTCTAATGAATGATCTGTAGTGTTTATATATTGCTTAATGTGTGTATGATCTGAAAGCTTTGTTTGATTTTGCCATAAGAGTCAGAGGTTTTGTGAAATTAGTTTGAAGATTGAATTTGTGTTTAATGTTTTGAGAAAATGAGTGATGGTTTCAAGAAATGTGTTTTAGCAATTGTGAAATACTGTAATTGGTTAAAATTCTTATAATGGTTAATGGTTAACAGGTTAATGAGCATCC